>NC_064810.1:20586762-20815050 GCF_023721935.1 Panthera uncia
TTCAACACTTCAATAAAACACCCAGTGCCCATCACAACAAACGTGCCGCTTAATCCCCATTACTTATTTCACCCATCCTCTCATCCACCTTCCCTCTAGTGACCATCAGTTCACTTTCCTGTAGTTAAGAGTCTGTTCTTGGTTTTCCTCTGTCTTTTTTCCACCTATGATTGCTTGTTTTGTTTCTGAAATTCCACATATGAGTGAAATAATAGGGTAGTGTCTTTTTCTGACTTATTTCACTTAGCGTAACACTCTCTAACCCCATCCACGTTGTTGTAAATGGCAAGATTTCATTCATTTTTAGGGCTAAATAATATTCCATTGTATATATACACACCACATCTTCTTTAACCATTCATTAATTGATGGACACTTGAGCTCCTTCCACACCTTGGCTAGCGTAAATAATGCTGCAATAAACATAGGGGTGTATATATCGCTTTGAAATAGTGTTTGTGTATATTTTGGGTGATTGCTGGATCATAGAGTAGTTCTATTTTTAAGTTTTTGAGGCAACTGCATTTTGTCTTCCAGAGTTGCTGCACAAGTTTGCTATTCAATGCAATTTGAATTCTTACTCAAAGGCTATCTCAGATTAATCTCAGGATGTTTTTCCTAGATATTTTTGAAAGTTTGCTTTCCTGAAATCAATTTCCTTACTTTTTATAAAATTATTTATACATATTTAAAAAATCATATTTTATCTCTTTAAAACATGCATATTTCTCATCTTGCATAGTCAGGAAGCTCCCAGAGGTCAAGGACAGAAGGTGAATACTGTGCAGCATACTGTCATTCACTGCATGGTGCTCAATTCCTTCCTTCCAGCATTCCTGAAACTATGATTTCATTAATTTGTAAATCTCCAGTGCCTTGAAGAATTTCAGTTAATTTTGTCTTAAGACATGCCTTTTTTCATTTAAAATGTTTAATTTAATTTCAATATAGTCTTAATATAATTTTTCATTTGATTTCAATTTTCACTTCTAGATTAGCATTGTTATTACTGTTATTATTATTATTATTATTATTATAGAAAATCATTTGAGATTTACTATGCCAATAAGTGAGAAAAATAAATGGTACTGCCTGCATTTGTGTCTGCTTAACTCAGCCATAATGAGCTTTATTTTATTTTATTTTATTTTTAATTTTTTTTAAAGTTTATTTATTTTTGAGACAGAGAGAGACAGAGCATGAACGGGGGAGGGTCAGAGAGAGAGGGAGACACAGAATCTGAAACAGGCTCCAGGCTCTGAGCTGTCAGCACATAGCCCGATGCGGGGCTCGAACTCACGGACCGCGAGATCATGACCTGAGCCGAAGTCGGACTCTTAACCGACTGAGCCACACAGGCGCCCCTAATGAGCTTTAATATAGCAGAGAATCTGCAAGAGATTTGGAGTGTTTAGTTGAATTGTTTCTAAGTCAATAATGGTGAATCCCAGAGCATATCTACTTGGATATTGACAGAAACTTTCAAATTATATTTTAAATATAATATATTTATATTTATATGTTATAGAAATATATATATTTATATTTATATCATCTGTGACCAAATAAAAGATATTGAGAAATTGGATTTGTGAGTTGTAGAGCTATATATTTTATCTGTTTATTGTTGATTTCAATATTATGAAAAGATCCAAGTATTTCTGTATATGTATATAAAATTTTTACACTTCAGTGGAGAGAAGAATTTATTTGTAGAAAGGTCAACATTTTTTTAAAGGAAAAATATTTCAAACATTTCCAATAGAATACAGCCATGTTTCTAAGATACAACATGGCTTGTTTCTAAAACACAGAGATCATCAGATTTGTCACAGGAAAAGCCATCTTGGTCAACAATTCTATCATATTTCATGTCTATTTGCCTCTGAGAAAAAGAAGTAAATAGTTCCATAACAGCTAAATATAGTTTAAAATGACTTTTCTGATTTCCTTTGAGTGGAAAGAAAAATAATCTTTCATCAACAAAGAATGTCCTAGCAAGTAGAAATATTGCTTATTTGGTAAAACTCCATGAAATATTGCAACTATCCTACTGTGAACATCAATATTTAATTTTTCTCATATGTTTTTGTTTTGAGTAAGTGTCCAAGAAACACAATACATCAAGAGCCACTGTAATAAAAAATAGATAGAAAACTTAGAAGCTTAAATAGCAAAAGATACAGAGCTTCGCTTTCATTTCCAACTGCATTGATTTCAGTTATTACTTCATAATTTGTCTTTCTTATCAATTGAAAATGTAGATAATTAAAGGCATAAATTTTCACCCACATATAGTTAAACCAATGCAGAATATATTAAATAGTTCAACATTTGCCACAAATATTAAGTGTTTATATCATAAATACTTTTGAAACAATGACCAAAACGGAATTGTAATGCACATCAGTGGACCATTGCTGGCAGTAGGGTACCTATTTTAAAGGTTTATTTATCTTTAGTAAATTCATTTCACTCAAGGAGCTTACAGATAGTATCACATTTAAGATAAATAAATGATATACAATAATTCACAGGTGTGTAAAATATAAGCAAATGTATCCTTATGATATACACAGATTTAGCAATGCCTCTATCACCTAAAAGTTGCTCAGAATATATCATGCACTTTTCTCTGTTTTAATAGCTAAGAATGTTTAAATTTCTGCACAAAATATGGTCTATCTTGATTGCTTTTGTCATTGTTTACTTGTATTTGTTATATCATTAATATACTATTAATATGAATATACTATTCATTTTATTACTTTCCATGCTTACCTGAAAAATTATATTTTATAGTCTTGACTTATTGCAATCAACAGTAAATTATTTGCATTTAAATAATGTAAGAACCTTATAACTATGTAACTATTTGAATTAATCTCATCCTGGGCACCTAGGTGGCTCAGCTGCATCTAACTTTTGATTTTGGCTCAGGTCATGGTCTCACAGTCATGAGACTGAGCCCCACACAGGTTCCTCTGAGTGTAGAGCCTGCTTAGGATTCTCTCTCTCCCTCTATCTCTGTCTCTCCTTGACTCGTGGTCTCTCTGTCTCTCTCAAAATACATAAACATTAAAAGTACATAAATCAATCAACAAATAAATAAATTTTATTCTTCATGGAATAGTCATATAAGACAATATTATTTTTGGTTTCAAATAGTCCATATTGTTTTATACTAGGCACAGTTATTTGTTACACTAATTTTTATGCCTTATTAGAGTTCCAGATTTCATGTGAGATCATTTCCTTTATATTGAAGAACATAATTCAGTACTTTTTATATTGCAAGATGCTAGCAATAAATTATCTCATCCTTTAAATGTCCAAAATTAACTTTATTTTTGCTTTCTTTGTTGAAGAATATTTTCACTGGTTTTAGAGTTCTTGGCTGGCTTTTTAAAAAAATATTCAGCACTTTAGATATCATTTGATTGTATTTAATTTTCATAATTTCTCCTTGAGAGTCCTCAGTCTTATTTTTGCTCTTTACAAGGCATGTGTCATTTTACCTGGCTAATTTGAGATTTTGTATGTTTCTTTGTAATATTTTTCTTTGCTTCCCATAAGTTTGTTTATGATGTACCTAGATTTCCTCCAGCATGGTATTTGATGAGCTTTTTAAGCATGTATTTTGATTTTATTTTCATCAGTTCTGAAAGATTCTTAGTCATTTTCTCTTTGAGTATGGTTCCCATCGCATATTTTATCCTATCCGATAGGAACTAAAATTGCCATATATCATCAGACTTTTAACTGTGTGTGGCTCTTACACTCTGTTTTGTTTGATTTGGTGTAGATATAGGTGTAGGTATAGGTATAGGTATACATTCTCTGCATTTCAGAATCCCTATTCTATTGACCTTCTCTTCCTCACTAATCCTATCTTCTCTCATGTTCAGTCTACTTTTAACTCACTTAATGATTTTTTTTTTGTTTTCATTGCAGTATAAACTCACTCTTTTGTGTGTATATGTAGAATTCCACAGTTATGCGGCCACTATCACGATAAGGATATAGAACATTTCTGTCACCCCCAAAATCCCATTGTATCGTTTGGTAGAACACCTCTCCTCTTGCCTCTGCCCTTAGAAACCACTGATCATCTTTCTTTCCCTAAAACTGTGCTTTTAATGGAACTGTTTATATGCTTTCAAGTTTGACTTTTGTCACTTAACAGTATACATTAGAGTTTCATCCATATTCTTGCCTTTGTCCTTGGTCTTGCCTCTGTTTGTTCCTTTTACTTACCAAGTAGTTCGCCATTGTGTGAATATACTGCAGTTTGCTTTTACATTCATCAGTTGAAGGCAATTTCAGTTGTGGTAATTACTAATAAACCCCATATAAACATTTACAATTTTTGTGTCCACATAAGTTTTAATTTCACTTTGGTAAATGACTAAAATTGTTGAGTCAAATTACATGTGTATTTCAAACTTTGTAAGAAACTGGCAAACTGTTAGTTGTAAAATAATTCAATAAGCCTCCACAGTCTCTGAAGAAGTCAAATTATTCTTGGAGATATTTAATTTATTTTTTTTAATTTTTTTATTTACAAAAAAAATTTTTTTTTAACATTTATTTATTTTTGAGACAGAGAGAGACAGAGCATGAACGGGGGAAGGGCAGAGAAAGAGGGAGACACAGAATCGGAAGCAGGCTCCAGGCTCTGAGCCATCAGCCCAGAGCCCGACGCGGGGCTCGAACTCAGGACCATGAGATCGTGACCTGAGCTGAAGTCGGATGCCCAACCGACTGAGCCACCCAGGCGCCCCGATATTTAAATTATTAAAGCACATCTTATAATATTTTGAAGCAGTAAATAAACCAATTATATTTGTATAACTTTTACCTTAAAAATAAGCTACACAGGCAGGCATTTCTGTATTGAATCTTGGAATGTTCTCTTTAGTACTGGCTGCTGTGTTTACAAAATAGTAGATGTTCAATAAATATCTATTGAATGAATGGGTTAGCCAATTTTTTCTAAGCGCAAAATGATATGTCATAAAATATATGCTAGACTTGCAATGGAAATTTAAGAAATGATTGTAATAACATGAAATTATTGAAGAATATTAATATGAGTTCATGGTTAACATACGTTAGTAGAGGAGCAAGGGGTGGGGGGGAAGTACCCCATTCGGGAAAAAAAGAATAATCAACAGCATAGAAATATGGACATACCACACACACAATCTAAGTTAATGATTCAACTTAGAAGAAGACTTTTGTTGGAATGAGAGTATAGTATTTTGAGAAAAATGGGATCTAGAAGCACATTCAGCATTCTGTCACTCGGTAGGCTTTTGCCTTAAGATAAGTCACTTGACTTCTTGGGACTTTAATTTATTTATATGTAGAGACCACAAGTGCCAAACACAACAGATTGTCCAGAAGATTAAATTACTTTATATATGAAAGGTATTTTTTTTTATTATGATATTGACTATCTGATAGGTCAAAATAATCTGAGGAATTATTAACATAAACCTAGTTTGATAATTTTAAATTTGACATGTTTGTAATTAGTATGGTTGTTTTGAGAAGACAATCTGAAGATAAATTATCACTGATAAAATGTTAAAATCAAAACATTGACTAAAGAGCTGTAACAGTAGTACAAGTTAGATTAGTGGTTAAAAAAATATACACCACAAAAAAATTTAATTTATGGCATCTCTTGGTAAAGGGTAAAATAGGCCTAACCATTTCCAATTACTGGATATTGGATCAGAAGTCTATTACCACATCTTGCAGTCATGGGGTAAGTTGATTTTAATGAGTCAGCAGTTTAACTTCAGAGATGATACTGTTCAGATATTGTGGGGAATATATCTGTGTGGTCATGTTTCTTTACCCACAGGTGATTATAGAAGTGGGTGGTATCTAAAAAGTATTACTAGTGCATATTTTATCACTTTTAAATGTATTTAGAAATTATTTGACTTAAAATTTGTTTTGAATGTTCAAAACAAAAAAATTCATTTAGATACATTAAAATAATGCCTTTCCAGAATATTTCCCAACTTTCCTCCAAAAGGTAGCAGAAGTTATAAAACTCTCCAGGTTTACCAGCATGTACTGTTCCAATGTTATCTTCCCAAAGGAAAACAAGGAGACAATTTGCATTTCAGTAGAGACCTGGATCCAAGATCATGAGTTTCTAATCTGAGTTGAAGACCTGTCCCTCTGCTGTGAAGTTTCTGCTTCCTGAGATTGACAGAGGACATGGGATAGGAATGCCACAAGCATTACCATTCCACACCTATTCACATATACTTTCAGAAACAAATAAACAGACAAAGACTAATAAAGATTGTAATCTAAAAAGTACATTTTACATTGAATGAAGTCAGATAATTGTGCTTTAAATAAATACTAAGCAGAGAACAGAATTTGAACTAGTGTTTGGTCTAATCTGTAGACAAGTAGACCTAAGAAGATATTGTCTGTCAATAGATGAAGTGGAAAGGAAGAAGGTAAAAGAAAATTACATATGATCATTAGAAAACACAGTCTGTAAAGAAAAAAAAATCGCAGATCACTCACAAAGGGGTAAAATGTGACAGAGTAAAACCTGAGGAGTAAAAAACATCTGAAAATAATTTACCAACAATAAACTATCACCAAGGACTTAGACTTCATCTGTATTATTTTCCTCTTTAAGTTGAGTCACAGGTAACATAGGTTCAATATAGTATTCCTTCATACATTTTGCATATAAAATATTCCATTACAATATTTATTATTTATTATTTCCTCCTGATAGATGAAAAAGGATGCTGAACATACAGATCAGCAATGTATTCTATTAAATAAATTTTAATAATTATTCTTGTGGGAGAATAAAGACACAATAGAAAATTCTGTGAAATTCACAATGCAAAATATGTAAACAATTGAATTAATAAATGAAAAGTTGGCATTTCAAAACTAACAGTAGAATGGTAATATAAGTGGACAGTCAAGATTAAAAGGCAATGTATGCAATGAAAATAAATAAAGTGGGAGGCTGATGGTAGGCAAATCCACAATTGCTACAGGGAAAGTGGAAATTAAATTAATAAAATCTTGAAATCTATATTAAAATTATTTTAAAAAATATAGTATTGTGGGGAAATCTGACTTAATAGATGATAGAAAAACACTAAGATGTATATTTTGCTAATAGATTGTAGTTAAGGTGAACAAAGGAAAAGAGAGAAGAAAGAAAAAAGTGTGTATTTATAACCTGATAAATAGATAAGTAGATTAGATAGATAGATGATAGATAGATATAAAGATATAGTTTTAGATACAGGTAGATATATACATATGGATGCAGATATACATATCTAAATGACAAATTTGGGGAAAAACTCTACTTTAGAATGTATACCATATGTATTTCAGAAATAATTATTTATATATTATTTATATGTAGAAACTACATTGGCAATGGAGTAGGATGCGTGTATATGTATATGTGTGGGTTGGTGGATGTGTGCATTTGCATATTTTTATTTTCTATTTTTTTATCGCTGTCAAAGAAAGCCATCAAGAAGAAAAAGACCAGCTTGATGACATAAGTAAGAGTAACTTCTGCCCATGACAGAGCAACAAAACTAAAAGGTGACATTTGGAAAATATATTCACATCATACATCACGTATTGGAAAAGGCTATTTCATTTGATGTACAAATAACTATAATAAACGCTTAGAGAAAGACAAAACCATCAATACGAGAGTGAAGGAAGGTCATCGTGCTGTGGGATTCCATGCTCTGGGCTTTCGTACCCACTGCCTGTGACTGGGTGTAGTGGAATCACTGGGAGGAGACTTGAGGCAGAAAGTGTGGCTGCGGTTCCTTATTCTCTTTCTCTTCAGGTCATCCCTGAGCATGAGGCCACAGCCTCCACCAGGGGGCCTCTTCACACAGCTCTGTGCATCTGGGTTCTGGGGACAACTCTCTCCTTGTCACTTCCGGCTGGGGTCGGCAACGGCTCCCCTGCTTTACCAGCGCACAAGTTGAGCACCTTCCCTTGTGGTTCTCGTACACACCGCCCCTTATTTTGTAAAATTCTCCTTTATTAAATTTCTTTCAAATATCCATTTGTGACACGTCCTGTGTTTTTGTCTAGGACACTAACAAGAATCAACAATGAAGAAACACCTGAAAAATTAAACTGCAATCTAGTAATCAAATATTCGTATATGGCAAGTTAATTTATAATGAATTATTCCACCTTTAGGTGCTACACATTTAAACCTTCTATGCTAGCCAGTGTTGCTGATAAAGCAGGAAAACCATCTGATAGTAGGTACATAAATTATAATTTTTAATGTACTTTGCTGAGTACTTATTAAGATATTTAAATATATGCTAAATATTGACCCGGACAATCTACACCCAGTACATAATGCTAATTGTGTTACAGCCACTGGACAACCACAAGAACATTTATTATACCTTTATGATTTAATCATAAATGTTTAAAAAGTATTAGCATGTTAACCACAATAAGTTGAAAAGAACCTAGAGTTGATGGTTAGATACGTTTGTTATCTCAATATGACTTAATAATATGATACTATGCATTTAGAATATAATTGTAAGAAATATTGATTGGCATATGAATGTATAATAAATGGTGCAATGTGAAAAATTACAAATAAAATGGCACATAAACCCACATACAGTAGGACAGCATTTGTCTAGTGAGTATGTGAATAGTATGAGGAAGAAGATGAAAAGGCACAGAGAAAGAGTGAAAAGGTAATTATCCTTGGGAGATGTGACTAGGTAATTTTCCCCCTTATTGAGATTTTCTGTGTCTACTTTGTTTTTACGTTTTCAGCATTGAGCATACGCTAAATTGTGGTGTTTTTTTTTTTTTTAACGTTCATTTACTTTTGAGACAGAAAGAGACAGAGCATGAATGGGGGAGGGCCAGAGAGAGAGGGAGACACAGAATGTGAAGCAGTCTCCAGGCTCTGAGCTGTCAGCACAGATCCCGACGCGGGGCTCGAACTCACGGACCGTGAGATCGTGACCTGAGCTGAAGTCGGACGCTTAACCGACTGAGCCACCCAGGCGCCCCTAAATTGTGGTTTTTAAAAATGCTTCAGAAATGTTCATACCTTTTGATACAGAATCCTAAGAATTGAGCAAAACAAACTCAGGAAGATACAAATTCATCACAACACTTTTTATATACTTAACATTTGGAGATAATCTAAGGGCTCACAAGTAGGGTTGACTAAATACTGTGTAAATATTTATAAAATGGAATACAGTTTAACCTTTTATATTTAAATTAGATTATATGAACTGAATAGATGACAGTTACAAGGTTGTATGTGATCCTTTAGAGGTGAGGTAGATTTATTTATTTATTTATTATTTATTTCAAATGTTTATTTATTATTTATTTATTGGGAGAGAGAAAGCACATGAGTGGGGGAGGGGCATAGGGAGAGGGCGAGAGAGAATCTCAAGCAGGCCCCACACTCAGCGTTCAGCGCAGAGCCCGATATGGGGCTTCGTCTCATGAACTGTGAGATCATGACCTGAGTGGAAATCAAGAGCTGAACACTCAACAAGTTGAGACACCCAGCCACCCCAAGGTGAGGTACATTTATAAATCAAGAGAGAAAGAAGAGGAGAAACAGATACCAGAAGTTTAGCTAAACCTGGATCATTGTTCAAAGGCAGGGGGTCATTTTTATTTTGTCTTACCTATATGTGCTAAGCTTTTTATAATTAACACACATTGATTTTTTTAATTAAAAAATGCTATATAAAAACTGTACTGGCCACATGAAGCCTTCAGTGTCTATAGTAATCTAAGAAATAAGTACTAGAGAACATAGAAAACCCAGAGCTGGAAATTGAAGCCTGGCAGGAAAGAATTCACCTCCACTGGAAAAACAGTGAATACAGAAGTAAAGAATTAGGAAAAATGGAGAGACGTAATTACAACAAAAGTGTTATACAAGGATTGCGTTTTTCTGTGATAGCAGGAAATTCAGGTGTGAATCAGGTGATTAGAAACACAAGTAAAACTTAATTTTGTGAATATGACTAATATTTATGGATAATGGGCAGGTCTTAATTAAACCCAAACCAGGACGGCATCCTGTTAATATTCAGTCTTTTACCACAAGCCGGAGGAGTTTGTTATCACTTAAAAATCTAACTTTCATATAACATTATTTAAATATTTGTCAGTGTATGGGTGCCTGGATAGCTCAGTTGGTTAAGCATCTGCCTTCAGCTCAGGTTATGATCTCTCAGATCCAGAGATCAAACCCCACGTCGGGCTCTGTGCTGACAACGCAGAGCCTAGAGCCTGTTTCAGATTCCGTCTCCCTCTCTCTCTGCCCCTCCCCTACTCATGCTCTGTCTCTCTTCCTCAAAAATAAATAAACATTAAGAAAAATTTGTCAGTATACAGGAGGATTATACATGCATGTGATATGATTTTGTATGTAAATATAATGAGTGACTTGGATAATAGTAAGTAATTTTTCAATAGTTAAATGATTAGATGATTAATCAAACAGATAATGCTAATATATTCAGTTTGCCTATGTACAGACAGTTACAGTCTTTTGCTCCCAAATAATGAGAGATTATATGGAAACAATGTTTGGTAGTTCAGATGACTTAAAAATATTTTCACAAATTATAGGATATTTCTAAAAATTGTTTTAAGTTCCTAGGCTTTTGTGAAAAACATAAGGTTACACATGGAAAACTGATAATATATACCATTTTCAAACTCTGTATTTTAAGGAAATTGTCATCTGTTCTATTAATAATTAATTTCACTACACCTCAAAATTTCCTTCAATAAATAATTTATAACCCGATTTAGGTATTAAAATATCATCTTAATGTGATTTTGGTGGTCCCTATGAAAATTATATAATTTCTTTAAGATACTAAAATACTTTTTATCATTAAAGAAATATTGATATGATTTACAGAAATTTTTCTCTATTAGTCTCAGACATTATGAAAGAACCGCCTTTTTATTTCACCTAAGTTTGAAATAGCAATTGCAAATTTTTCATAATGTTGTATCTTACAAACTGAGACAAAGAGAATTAATCTTCCTGGTATAAAATTAATGGCTACCAATACAGGTTGGGGATTTTTATTTTATATTTTATTTTATTTTATTTTATTTTACTTTATTTTATTTATTTAAGTTTTTCTTTAAATTCCAGTTACTTAACATAAAGTGTAATATTGGTTTCAGGTGTATAATTCAGAAATTCATCACTCCCATACAACACAGCTTGCTCATCACAACTGCCCTCCTTAATCTCCATCACCTATTGAACCCATTCTCCCACCCACCTTCCCTCTGGTAACCAGCAGTTTGTTGTCTATAGTTGAGGGTCTGTATCTTGGTTTCCCTCCCTTATTTTTATCCCTATGCTCATTTGTTCTATTTCTGAAATTACACGTATGAGTAAACTCATATGGTATTTGTCTTTTTCTGGCTGATTTATTTTGTTTAGCCTAATACTCTCTAGCTCCATCTGTTTCGTTGCCAATGGCAAGATTTCATTCTTTTTAATGGCTGACTAATATTCAAGTGTGTGTGTGTGTGTGTGTGTGTGCATGTATCACCCGTACACACACACAATGGGGATTTTCATTTTAGATTTTTTGTACAAAATAATGTTATTTTGTACAAAATTCAGAAATGGCCCAAAGTTGTAACCTTCTGTTTTTTTTTCTTTTCTTTTTTTTTTTTCTTTTCTTTCTTTTTTTTTTTTTTTTGAGAGAGAGTTTGAGTGGCAAAAAGAGCCAGAAGGAGTGAGGGGGATTGGGGGGGGGGGGGAGGCGAATCTTAAGCAGGCTCTTTGCTCAGTGCAGAGCCTGAAGCAGGGGTAGATCCCACAACCCTGGGATCATGACCTGAGCCAAAATCAAAAGTCAGATGCTCAACCGACAGCCACTCAGGTGCCCCGAGTTGTAACCTTCTTAAAATGAGTACTATACTATCTGCATTTAATGACTATTTATATTTGTAAAAATTGTTGCCAAGCCAAATATTTTTTGGTATAATGTAGCATGATTAATATTAGAAAGAATATTTCATAAATCATACTCTGAGTCTATTGCCAACTTATTATCAACTTCAAGTGCATCCCAAACTTCTCACAGTCATTAAATCAATAATAAATGATCTATGTACAGTAAGTGATTCACTGACATAAATTTAAAGGTTTAAAATTTAAATCTAATGGACAACTATCCTTAGAGCATATAATGAGTGTTTTCAAATCATTGGTGAAACCTGTGTTCCCTAAAAAGAATTCAAATTCTGTAGGCCAATACTAAGTAATATATGAAAGATAGATTTAAAATCTAAATATCCATTTAGGCTCTGTGTGTGTGTGTGTGTGTGTGTGTGTGTGTGTGTTTTAGGTGTGTGTTTAGTTTTGATTGACTATGAGGGAATGACTTAAGACCAGAAACAGACATTCAACTCTTGGCATGGCTTGGTATTTATACTTTCTGGTTTAGAGCATGGAAGTCAGCCTGAGGCAGGAGCAGGACTAAGGCCTAAGGACACCCTACTAGTGAGAATGTATTTGTCATCCATTTCAGATAGATCCTACCTGTAGCACCATCAACTACGACGTTATAAGAAAGGAAGAATTTCATTTAGATCTCTTAAGAAAACAAATGGAATGTTGTAAAATTCCATTATATTATATATTTGTTAACCTTTTGAGATTTAGGATAAACAAACTAGTAAATAAAATGTTTTTGTCATGTTTATGGATGCTTTGTCACTTTTCCAAAGTGTAAATGTTTTATATTTAAAATTTTTTCAATAATGTTATTTATTATTTTATGTCTTCATTCATTGACTTAGAAGTAGAATCAGGAGGGATTGTATTTGTAGCAACTTTGAGGTAATTAGCCATTCTTGGATCCAAATATCAGGTGATAATTTATCTTCCTTCACAACTGAAACTTTTTTAGCTCATAAGTTAGGTTGAAACATCTACAAAAAGAAGATTAAAAAACCTATATTAACTCCATTTTTAAATGATGCCACTGAGAAATTAAAACCTATGAGGGTTCAATTTTCCTAGAAATTTGACATTGAGGTCATTACCAAGATTAAGCTACACCAAGAATAAAACACTAAACTTCAATAGCTTAGCAAAACAAGTTTTCCACTAAGGGAGTTTTCATCCATCATGCAATTTAGGAACGCAGGCACCCTCACTATTGTATTATTTGTCTTCCCATATGAATTTCAAGTCTCTATGAAAAAGAAAGAAGTAGGAGGCACCCTGCATTTTATAGTCTTAATCCAGAGTGATACACCTCGTCTTTGTTTACAATCCATTGGCCAGAACTAGTCACATGACCTCACGCTAGTTACAAGAGATGATTTAAGGCCAAAACATCTTCACAAAATTTTTGTGCAGTAAGTTGTGATAATGAATGCTTCTGCAGTGAAGACTAAGAAAGATAACAGTGGCAAGTCATTTCTGGGAACAATCCCCAAACAGTCCCTTAACACATGCACTTTTGCAAACTAGCATGACTTTGAATGATTTGACTAGCATTTTTTGTAAGGGGAAAGAAAGCACTATTATGCATTATTTCATTCTTTTAAAAACACACATTTTGTCACATTTCCACATCTGTGACATCAGAATTCGTCTTACAATCACAGTTGGCTGTTAAGGATTTTGTGGATGCCTTATCCTGCTTATATGCACAAAAAAATGGCGAAATGTTGGGAAGAAACCTCAGGGACAATAGACCCTCCTTTAAGAGTTTGGCATCAACAGAACTTTTGAAGGCGCAGAGGACATTACATGAAAAATGCAAATGTTAGGGGCGCCTGGGTGGCTCAGTCGGTTGGGCATCCGACTTCGGCTCAGGTCATGATTTCTCATTCCATGAGTTTGAGCCCCACATCGGTCTCTGTGCTGACAGCTTGGAGCTTGGATCCTGCTTCAGATTCTGTGTGTGTCTCTCTCTCAGCCCCTTCTCTGCTCACATTCTGTCTCTCTCATTCTTAAAAATAAATAAACATAAAAAAGAAAAATACTAATGTTAATAACTCTGAGTCAAAAAGAGATTCAGAAAAGTTTAACTGCCAACATAAAGAACTTTAGGAATACTTTAATTAACTTCACACATAATTTTCTTCTTAGTAATCTCAGGGATAGTATATATTAAAATTTTTACTAATTAGGACTCAGATGGATATTTCAACAAGTGCACGGGTTTTAGAATGTTATAAAAAAATTCTATCCTGGTTCAGTTAGAAGCTTTTATTTTTCTTTTATTCATGATGCATAAAATAATGGTGTGTTTTAGAGAGGCTGAAATCATAAGATTTGAAAACAAATAAAAATAATAAATTCAATGATTTGAATGATTATTATTTTTGTTTAGATATTTAAAAAAATAAATCAAATGAACTAGGTTCCTTCAGGACAACACTTATTTTTATTTTTATTTTTATTTATTTTTTTTTTACAAAAAGTCATTCATGAAGTTTGGTTAGAAATGACTAAGACATTAAAAACTCACTTGCATATAGAATCACTAATGTTACACCCTATATGTTATCCCTAAAGTTTTTATTCTGTCATGCTTTTATAATTGTCACTTTTCTTTTTAAAATTTAAAAGCAAATTGAAAAATTTTTATAACATGCAGTGAAAATACAGTTACTTTAAAATTTTGTTAGTTAAAGCATGAGCTAGTACACTGTGGCTCTACAGGATGTGGAGATATACCTGGAAATGGAAATATCCCTTGCAATTACACGGATTTTAAGCCATATATCTGACTCAAATCACAAGGGATTCATTGGTGTTAACACCGCACATATTCCAGATAAATAATTTCATATATATCTGTTGATTGATAGCCATGAACTTATTCAAAACCCAGGGAAAAGCTGAGTGATGCCAAGCAGTTGGCAACTATGCAGATCAATCAAAGTAATACCTCAATACTCCTGAGACAATGACAGAACTTGATGTTGAATCTGACAGGTCCACTGACATTAGCTCTAATAAGATCACATTTCAGTGCAGTTGCATTAGGCTACAAACAGCACTGTTTCTTGCTTGTAGTCCTTGAGGAGGAGATATGATTCATGCCATCAGATACTGCACAGACAGGCAATGAGTGGTTACAGCTCAAATGTGATGGAGTAGACATGGTTTATTGCCCCCATAATCTTCTTTAAATTGCATTTATCCAAACATCCTACTATTTCAAACAAATAAAAACAGGGCACAAGATATGTTTTCTGCACGAGCACGGATTCTAGGAGGGGAAATACATGGAGCTTGGGGAAATAAATGTACCCCCCGTCCTCTCTCTTACTTCCCAGTCTTGGCCTTTGTATGCACAATCAAACCCGGAAAGAAAGACACACACAATAAACCACTCAAATGAGTGATGCTGACAGGAGTTACTGTAAAGATTTTATAGAATAAAGATTTCATGTATATTTTGTAAGGAAGCTTGACTCTGAGTTCAGCTGTAATTGATGAGATAGTTGGCAGGGGGATAATAACAGAGGATTTCAAGCAGCAGGAAGTGAAATGAAGTTGAGAAAATACAGAAAGCCATTGTATGTTATGGGTTCTGAGAAGTAACCCCTCTAAAAGTAGTTCTTTAAAACTTAGGACTGTATGTCAAAAAATTAGGGATGGATAGAGTTTGGAGAAAAGGGTGATAAAAATTGTTAAAGACCTGAACATGCAGACAGAAAATTCAGACCTCAGCAATGTCTCTTATTAAAATCATTGAATGTTTGGAACTTTAGCACTGACATGATAGGAAACCTTAAATTCTAGAGAAGATTAATCATTTAGTGTGAGAGTCAAAAACCAGCAATACAGGTGATAACTGGAAATACAATGTACCAATCTTCCTCAGAATAAATGAGAAAGCGTAGGCTAACACAGCATCAGTAAGACTAGAGAAGAAGGGACAGACATAAAGGACATTTCAGAAGATGAGTATGATGTGATTATTTATTTTTCCTGAGAACAGGGTAATATGTGAATGAAAAAGTCTACCTATTTGCATAATAACGAAGAGTAGCATTTGTGAAGTATAACGTAGTGAAAAAGATATCTCATATGGAATATAATTTTTAAGAATCACAATCACTGCTCAGACTGAATAGAAATTACCAAATTAGTAATAATAACAGTTGAGGGCCTCATGTTAAATATAAACATTAAAAAAAATGTTTATTCAACTGAGGGTTGATGGAGGGGAGGTGGGTGGGGGATGGGCTAGAAAGGTGATGGGTATTAAGGCAGGCACTTCTTGTAGAGCACCGGGTGTTAAAGGTAAGTGATGAATCACTAAATTCTACTCCTGAAACCAATATTACACTATATGCTAACTAACTAGACTTCAAATAGAAATTTGAAACAAAAAACTAAATAACGTTTATCCCTTTCTGATTTCATCCCACTGCATTATATTCAAGATGTCAAAGATCTTATGTTACAATGGTTTTAGCTGGTTGATGGATGCAAAGATAGTGATTCCTTACTTCTTGCGCAAAAAAATCTAAGAAAGTAAACCTAATTTCACTATGTCACAAGACATGGTAAGTTCTTGCAACTAAATACCTGGTCTCAGTCATGTTATTTGCTTGCTCCTCGTGGATAGTTTTATGGATCAAACGTCCTGAAAATTACAAAAATGGGACTTGCTTTTCTTGGGCTTACCTACAATAAAACATATCTCATGAAAAGTGGGCAGATTTAGAAGAGTAAAGCAAATGTTAGTAAAAACAAGAAGCACAGTTTGTCCTTAGCTCAGGAGTAAAAACTGCTTGTGTTATTAGAAGACTTTTCATTACTTCAGCTCCTGTAGACGAGATTTTTATAAAAAATTAACTTCTTCATTCACCTTTTAATATCTCACTATCCTTTTTATTTACCTGATTTTTTTTTTTTGATTATTGATGATCTATTAGCTTTTTGAGAATAGGAATTTAGTTAAATTCAGTTTGGGCAAGAATAAATTATTATACTAGGCCTTGGTGGAAGAGGGAGTACATTGATAAATTGGATACACAGTAAGGCTAAACAAATGTTATTAAATGTAATTCATGGTGATGATAGAAAATGTACATTTCATGGTCTTCATTATATGAATGTTTTTTTTCAATGTCTACCCTGCCCCTGGTCCTTTAAGTCAGCCTAGCCTGTTCATGGAAATCATGATCCATAAGGATCAGCTACACACATTGGTCTAACTGCAGAGTGATCAAAGAGGACTTCTTTCTTCCTGTTTTGAAAGTTTACTACAGGCTGACCTATAGTATGCATCCATTCCCTCTCTTGAATCTGATCATTGGCTGTTAACCCCAAACACATCTCTAGCACGGTCTCTTTGCCTTCACATTTTTCCAGTTGATGAGGATAGATACAGGAAAATGGAACTGGTAGGAAAATTAAGCATGCAGTGTGGCATGGCATTTTTCAAGGTAGTAATTAGATGTAAAAGAATGTTTCCCCACAAAAAAGAAAGAAAGTAAAAAAGAGAGAGCTTGATGTTAACTCCTTCTACAAAAAGAAAGAGGTAATAAAAGGGAAAGTAATATAAATCAGAAGCAAAGTATTTGTCATTAATTTATTACATAAAGAAATAGGTGTTGGTACCTCTTTGAGTATAGAGGATGAAAAATAAAAATCAAGAGCACTCAAAGCATGAGATAATAAGATATTCCATTAGAATTCATTCCAACTGCAAAAACAGTCCATCAGTTCCAAATGATATCAAATGATATATTATATATATATATATATATTAGATGTATAATATATATATATATTAGATGTATATGTGATACATTTTTGATATCCAAATGATGATATTTAATGGCTTGTTTACTTAAGTCTACCATACTAAGAAAAGAAAAACTCTTCTTAATTCAGTCTCCTATCAGTTTAGGTTAAGGATTTGGAAGAATTTTAAAACTGATATTTTTTCAGAGTGTGAAATAAATGTAAACAACCTTTTCATCTTTTATGTAATGATGCTCGCTTCATGTATTTTTTTCTGACATTTATGAATGGCCAGATATAGAGATGTTAAAAATATACTGTGACTTTCTGCTTTGCATGCATATTTTAAAATATTTTGGGGATATCTGGGTGGCTCGGTGAGTTAAGCATCCAACTCTTGATTTTGGTGAAGGTCATGGTCTCGCGTTTCGTGAGTTCAAGTGCTGAATCTGGCTCTACACGGACAATGCAGAGCCTGCTTGGGATTCTCTCTCTCCCTCTCTCTTTGCCCCTCCCTGCCCCTCTTTCTCCCTCTTAGAATAAATAAATTAAACAAATATTTTGGACAGAATACATATTATAGCATTTTTATTTTGTATTCCTTAGTTAACAAGGTAAATTTTCATCCTTTGAGTCGTTATCTATAATTCTGAAACCACAGGTGTTTGAGTGTTTACTAGATGCAGGATACCTGGTTGGGCACAGTACAGTAGCTCCAGGCAACCCCCTGTGCACTGAATACAGAGGCTTTGAAAATTTTTCTCAAAATCACTGTTCCTTACTCACAAACAGATTTCCACTGAAATCTTAATTGAAAGAAAGGAGCAAAATGTCCCTTTGTATGTCTGGCAAAGAAAAAGGAATTTATCTTATGGAATAGCCCAAATAAGGTCAACCTTTCCAGGGCTGAAAGGGATTTTACTTCCCCAAGCATTTGGATCCATAGAAGAGAGTAAACCCCAACAGTGTATACCGGAGAGAGTTCAATGATCACAATCTGCCAGTAAGGAAACCTAAATTTAAAAACACCAACTATTTTCTTCAAGGTTTCACAATTTACAATTGTTGTAGCTAGAATTTAGATGTATTAAACACACATCCTTTTAAACTAATTCTTTTAAACTCATTCCTAGTCCAAAGATAACATCTATTCATCGAATCAACAAAGATCTATCTGAAAGTGACTAAACCTATTGGGATAGATCACAGATTTTCAAAAATTAATAATAAAAAAGTGGGGGCGCCTGGGTGGCTCAGTCGGTTAGGCGTCCGACTTCAGCTCGGGTCACGATCTCACGGTCCCTGAGTTCGAGCCCCGTGTCGGGCTCTGGGCTGACGGCTCGGAGCCTGGAGCCTGCTTCCGATTCTGTGTCTCCCTCTCTCTCTGCCCCTCCCCCGTTCATGCTCTGTCTCTCTCTGTCCCCAAAATAAATAAACGTTAAAAAAATTTTTTAAATAAAAAATAAATAAAAAAATAATAAAAAAGCGTATCATAGTCTGATAGGTAGATATGAAGACAATTATTTATTCATAAATATGTGATATATAAAATGAATACCAAGTAGCCATGACATTATGGAAGCAGAGAAGTGGGACATCGTTGAAGTCCCTGGAGAGGAGATGATTGAGCTGAATCACCCGTAAAAATAAAAGAATATGTTTCTGCAGAAATAAATGTAAATGTCCACATTTTTTAAGATAATAGAACTGATAAATTCATATCTCCCTATGTTTGATATTACTTGAAAAATGTAATTTGGCTTTTTGTTCAAAATATAAAAATTCAAGTTACTCACATAATTCATTCAGAGACACATGTTATAAATGCCAAAAGAAAATTACATGAAAACTAAAAAAAAAAAAAAGTTCTCCCAAGTATATACTGATTTGCAATTACATTTATTAACAGTACATGTTCATTTTAGGAGTAGACTTTCGTTGTTCCTGTTCTTTCTATGAAAATCAGTTGACGCTAACAATAGGATAAACCTTGCTTCTGTCATTTGTGTTTTCTTGGGACTTCTAACAGTTTTGAAATGATTAAACTAGTTTTTGTCCCTTTTTAGTCTTACCCAATTATCCATCAATACTAGGATAGGAGAATGATTGGTAAGTAGGATCAGAAAGGTAGTCAAATAGACAAGAACGTCTACATAACATTCTAGCATCAGTACTTTTCATTCACAATGCTTAGTCATATGATGCAGAGGTGGTGGGAATTGTTAAAACCCTGAGACAATAAAGTATCTTTTATGAGTGAAAACAACAATTTTATAAACCCTAAGTATATTCTTTTCATAGCTGGGGAGAAAGATACATCTATTATTATACTAGAAGTTGTAGGGACCTAAAGAAAAAGGCACATGTACAAATGGAGTGTTTGGAGATTAATGATAGTAATATGTGTGCTTCTTAAACAGGAAGGAAAACAGCTGAAATGGAAGAAACTAAATCCGTACATCCAACTTATACAGTTTCCTTGGGCAGAATTTTCTGACAGGGTGCGGCCAATAGAACTGGAAAAAGAATAGAAATATCTCCAAGACTTGCAGAGAAGGAAGGGACAAGGTAAGGCTAAAGGAAGAGAAATAAAATAGAAAAAGCTGATGGGCAATAACTATAATTTATACGGCAGGGGCTGCGGTGAAGCTTTACCACCTTTGATTTATTACGGGTAGGAGGGCCTGTTTCCACATGCCCATTCAACTATTATTCTCTGGATTCAGTGTCAAGCAAATAATAACTCTTACTAATTGATTTATACTTTTTGAGAATGGGCTTTTGCTGTACGGTGGAAGGATGGGAAAATATTTGGAATTAGGAACAGGAGTAACTCAGTCATGTTAATTCTGTGACCCTGGTCAACTCGTTTTATTAGGCTAGACCTCAGCTTCTATACTTAAATAAATGGACGTTTTGAGTAAGTGCTTTGTCAAGATGTCAGTTCTCAATTTGATCTATGGAGTCAATGCAATCCCAGTCAAAATCACAGCATTCTAGTTGAGTGCAATCCTCCTTTCCTTAAATTTGTTCTGATTTACAGTAGGAAGAAATGTTGTGTTTTGCTTCTTAAATTTCAGTCTTCCTTCGTGTTCAGATGGGTATAGGAATGCTTTGTTGTTGTTGTTGTTGTTGTTGTTAAAATATTTGATTGATTTCCGTTGGAATCTGTTAAAGGAGGAGATGGACAGTCAAATACATATCTTTCAACAGTCACAGGAAGAAATCAAAAGCTTTGAAGGAATGATGACGTATCTTAACTCTAAAGCTATCAGTCAATGAAAAAAGATGTCCACTGTAGCTGGGTATTTCCCCAAAAACTTTTCTACATGTAGCTCTTGAGTGACGAATAACTTCCTATTTCATGTACTTAATCTTTAAAGTGATGTTCTGACACCAGCTTTCTAAAATGTTGTAAATATAAGAGCACCTGAGAGCAGAGAGGCCTATATTGACTATGTCCACTTTACAAATATATTTCTACTACTACGTGCTTGAATTCTACTTAATTTTTTAAAAATGTTTATTTATTTTGGGGAGAGAGAGACAGAGTGCCAGCGGGGAAGGGGCAGAGAGAGAGGGAGACACAGAATCTGAAGCAGGATCCTGGCTCTGAGCTATCAGTATATAGCCCGTATGTGGTCTTGAACTCATGGACCAAGAGATCATGACCTGAGCTGAAGTCAGGTGCTTAATCAACTGAGACACCCAGGTGCCCCAGATTCTACTTAAATCTTCTTTCTAAACATTGAAAATAAGTTTTGAGTTTTTCCTCACTATTAAATTTGCAAATATAGACATTTCTATTTCTATTCTTAGAAATCTATCAAAATATTTTGTTGTGTGTTAAAATGCTATAGTGTCACCACCCAAAAAATTATATATTTTATGAAGCCAATTACATTTGTAGCAAAACAACTATAACAAAATTTTAGTTATAGAAAAGGAAAATTATATTTTATAATAAGTTATAATCTGCTATTCTAACCATCAATGATCAAATCTATTCCTAAGAATATATTTTCCCTCATAGATTTTTGAATTATAATATATCATCCAAACCAGATTTTTTCATTTAAAATTTATCTGGCAATCTTTAAAAACAATCTAGAAATATATTTCAATAATCTAAAACTTTTTTAAACTGCTGAATATTTAAATATTTTGATTTTCCCCCAATTCAATATATTTAAATGTGTCCCTTTACTTTTTAACTAAATATATTTCTACTTTTATATTTCTGGGTCATTACAAGTATAATTAACTTTTTATTTCTTTTGGCTTTCTCTTTAATAAGCCACATCATCTTTCATTTTATTTATGTCTCCCTCATTGCCTGATGTAAACATAAAAGTGTAGATAGATAGTGTAGTTGATAGAATAAGAATTTTATATTTGAATATAGCATGCTTGCCAATTTCTTATAAGTCAGGAGATTAATAGTATATGGTTGTGATCCAAACATTTAAGTCCTGGTATCATCAAATTCCTTCAGGCCTTTCCTATTACCAAATTTAAGAGAATATTCAAATATATTCTTTTAAGATTCGCAAAGAGATCTAACGTGTTTTTCCTCCTCTTCTCAACTATCATCACCACATCTAAAGTGAAGAAAACTTTTAGTGCTCACAATAAAGTTAAATAGGGAAATCATGATCAATATATGCTGACCTTTCTTCTAGGCCAATTATCTCACACATTTGTTAGGCCAGTTTTGATGACTCCCTCTCCTGAACTCAGCAATTAGAAGCCCAGGCTTGATGATCTTTCTCACATACGGTCTCTGCTCTTTATGATGACTCTTCTAACTCTGCTAGCCATGCCCCTCAATTTTAAGGCTCATTGTTTGTTTTCATACTCTCTTTTTAATTTAAGAAATAGTAAATTGGAAATATGCAACCATCAGACTTAGATGGCCTCTCTGGCTTCGATAAAAGGTGCACCTCGTTCAATCAAGTAAAGCAGAGGGATTCTCTAGTAGCACATTCCAGGCAGAGTCCTAGCCATGTACACACTTCCCCTGATGAAAGGTTGAATTGGGAAAGGAAAGGAAATTGCATTTCTTATTTCACCAATGGGCCCCATTTATAGGCTTTATTTGAGAGTTTGCTCATGTAACAAGCTTAAATACATAAATATCTTTGAATTTATAGGTAGAGCCGGAAATCAGAATATCCTAATGGATAGAAGATTTTGTCTTTTCAGTCTTTCAGCCCAGGGGATTCTGTAATAAATGTTCAGTCTAAATGCGGTAGAATGGAAGAACAACTATGGATAATTCTACTGCCATTTCTGGCCCAGTTTTCCTCTTCACAGAATGAATGAGCTAGCACTTACAGTACGTTGACTAAAATAAAATATTTCCCTGTTAAAACATATCCTTAAGAGTAATCTGGCATGAGGCAGTGGATTTAAAGGCAGCCTCTTTCTAACAATTTATAATAGAATATTTAAAGACGAGGTATATTCAGCATGAAAAGAAAGAACAGAAGTATTAGAAGCAAAGTCTGGCATTCCCACTTCACGTTTACAAATATCAAAAGGAAAAAAAATGCACTCTTCATTAGATGTAAGAGGGGATCTACTTAGCAGGTATATATTCTCCCTGTGAAGGTGGAGGTATTTTGCACCATAGGCAGCTAGATGTCATTGAAATATGCACAATAGAAATAAATTCCACCCCCTCTTATTTGGAGTCCATACTTACCAACAGCTTGCTTACTAAAACTTAAATTTCAAAATAGATTTCTTACAGTGGAAAAAATGCTTGTAATTCAACATGACTTGTTCCAAAGAACTTTGCTCTCATTATTACCAACAAAATTTTGAAATTTTGGCTTTTTTCTATTTTGAGAGACACAAGGAGAGCTAGAAAGGGAGTGGGGGGTGGGCAGAGAGAGGGGGGAGAGAGAGAATCCCAGGCAGGCTCCACTCTGTCAGCACAGAGTCTCATGCAGGGCTCGAACTCATGAACTGAGAGATCATGACGTTACCTGAAATCAAGAGTCAGACACTTAATCGACTGAGCCACCTAGGAGGCCCTGAAATTTTGGTTTTTAATTAGATTTGTAAGTTTTGGTAATATGATCTACCTCCTGTAAGAGTGACCCTTTCTGAGTACTAACATAGCTAGGACATTAGCTGTCAGATCCATGGTTAGTAGTGGCTTCATTTAAACAATTTAAAAAAAGAAACTTAAGATTTCCTGAAATAATTTTGCAAATATTCTTCAAGTAAAACAGTCTTATCTTACAGCTCCTTCAAATCTTTAATGCCTGCGACTTACAGGCAGTGAGTATTTCAAAAGTAGTTCTGAGGACCAGCACAATTAAGGAAAGCCAAATAAACTATTTTATAAACGTTTTGTTTTTACAGGAGTTTATCACACATTCATTCCTGTAAGAAAGTTGACATGGAAACATTGATATAGGTTGAGCTTCAGTCAAAAGATGTAAGGTTGCACGGGCTTTTTTTTGTTTTATGTATTTATTTTGAGGAGGGGAGGGGCAGAGAGAGAGGCAGAGAAATTCCCAAGCAGGCTCCACGCTGTCAGCACAGAGCCCCACGTGGGGCTTGATCTTGTGAAGTAGGAGATCATGACCTGAGCCAAAATCAAGAGTCAGATGCTTTAACAACTGAGCCACCCAGGCGCTCTATATGAGCTTTTTTTAATTTTTATTTTTTAATGTTTATTTTTGAGAGAGAGAGAAGGACAGAGAGAGAGAGAGAGAGAGAGAGAGAGAGAGAGAGAACGCAGTGTGGGAAGGGCAGAGAGAAAGGGAGGCACAGAATCTAAAGCGGGTTCGAGGCTCCAAGCTGTCAGCACAGAACCCGATGTGGGGCTTAAACTGAGGTCCATGAGATCCATGAGATCATGACCTAAGCCAAAGTTGGATGCTCATCTGACTGAGCCCCCGAGATGCTTTTTTAAAGAACATTTTCACGAATCACTGAAAGTATTTCAGTCTCAGTTGGATAGTGGTGGGAATAGAAATGACTGGGTGAGAGAAGGAAAGGGGAGGAACTCTCTATACATTCCTCTTTGACTTATTTGTCTTAGTTGTTACTGGCTAGTTGCTTTTCTCCTCATTTGTGTAAACAATTTGTTATGCAAAACAGTGTATCATTACTAAGCTGGGTACAATTTTACGTAGAGACGTAGTGCATCGTAAGTTAATTTTAAAAATTTTACTTGCTTTCTATTCTACCATGCCATTCATGAAGATTCTCGGCTGAGAGACAGAAGAGATTGGACGCCTGTGAAAGAAAAATGTGTTGTAATTAAAGTAATTAAAGTAATTATCACTAAGGACTGATTATCAAAGGCGAAAAATTCCAGATAAGTCTTAGGAAGTTCCTTCAATTCATCTCCACATACAAATAGTTACACAATTTTACTGCTTCACAGAATAACCTTATGTCAGAGAGTGGCTTCAATTTACCTACCTTTCATTCTAACCTGGATTCATCATCTTTCCCCACAAACTATACTTTAATTGTTTTTTTAGTTCCTAGCAAATAACAGGTTTAGACATTTTTTGGGCTCAAAGTTCTTGTTTTAGCTCAGCTTTATCTCTCCTAGAGATAAACTGCAGAGGTTATTTTTTTTTAACTGTTCTGCCCTCCGTGTTACTTCCCTTACCTCATCCAATTTTTTAATTTCTCTCTTTTAAGTGCCAGCATTTTACAATCAACTTTATCAACATTGGTTGGTTTAAAATCCTAGCTCTTAAATGTCAGGGCTTGTAAAACTTGCTTGGGAAAAACCTAGCTCAATAAAACTATATCAGTGTTTAATAAATCCTACATGACAATGATAAAAATTCAAAGGGCAGTGTTTTTCTTCCCCCACAATAACATCAGCCCTTTGCTAGCAGGCAAGGAGAGTGTATCTCACCTTGCCACTAATGTTCATTTATATGTAGTCCTTGTCTGTTCTGGAATAATATTATTACAGGTAAAGATATCATCCTTTCAATTTCAATAAGAACAGTGGAACGGACTTACCGATGTCTAATTAATTCTTCAGCTATGCAGCAAAGGATTTTTGTTTTGCCTGTGATTGCAAGAGGCTTGCTGGGTAGATGGTCAGGAACACAGGAACTGTTTGCAACAATGATCAGTAGATGTTAGCAAGGGGAAGGACCGACAATAATACACAGAGAGATAATAAGTGTGGTTGTCAAAATAGCTGTCATGTATGAAGCAGCTTTAATGAGAAAAATGTTTTATAGTGATCTCCATGCATAGCACAACCTACTTTTATTCATTCCTTTTTTTTTTTTTAATTTTTGGGGGATAGAGAACAGAAATGAGTTCCTCAAATAGCTTAGCAAATTGGGAGAGTACAATGCATCCTTAATATCAGATGAAAAAAAAAAGCACAGCTTATTCCATTATTTTTACTTGAAATATTTTATCATGTTAACTAGTAGTAATATAGTTTCAAAATAATATTAGCCCAGGGGTATTTTGTAATAGAAATGTAAATAGCATTAGAATCCATGGAATTCTATTTTTTTGATCACTGCACCCCACTTACTCTGTTTTGTTGTTGTTGTTGTTGTTGTTGTTTTGCTTTGTTTTCTCCCTCAATTTCCTTTAGTGTGCTCTTTGGCCACATTCCTAGCATTACAATAAATCACTTAAAAGAAAAGAAAAACAATCAAACGCATGTGTGGGCCTTCAACTTTCTTAATGTTCATTATAATACCTAACCATATTGACTGTCCATCATTCTTGATTTCCTCCTCATTATTATCTTTTCCTACTTTCTGATATCTCATTTTGTCTCTGCTGTTTACTGTTTTCCCTCTTCCTCACCCCACAATGTAGATGTGCTCTAAAGTTCTGACCTTGGACGCTTTTGTTTTTTTTTTTCTTCTTCTCTCCGTTAGTGATTCAAGCAGCTTTCCAGTTCCACTGACTATCTTAAGCTGATGACATTGGCCTGTCTCACTTCCCACTCCAAGAGGGATGTAAAATCAGATACGTCCAGTAAGCTTAGTTTGACCTTGTCAAGGTGTCTGATCAGGGTCGGGGTGTGTCTCCTGAAGTGAAGAGAAATTCATCTGTAAGTTTTCCTTCTCAGTGTAGGTGGTCCAAAATATCAATAATAGGAGACATAATGTTAAATTATTGCATCTGAAATCGACTAACATGTGTTTTTAATCTTTAGAAGTGATTTGCTTTATGTTTTGCTCTGCTTTTTTTCCTGGTCTTCCAAAAATTCATTGTTTAGGTCAAATAATTTGTTGGCAAGGTTGCGGAGAAAGGGGAACCCTCTTACACTGTTGGTGGGAATGTAAACTGGTGCAGCCACTTGAAACAGTAAGGAGGTTCCTCAGAAAGTTAAAAAAAAAAAAAAAAAAAGAACCGTCCAATGATCCAGCAATTGAACTACTAGGTATTTACCTAAAAGTTACAAAAATACTTATTAGAAGGGATCCATGCACCCCGATGTTTAAAGCAGCATTATCAACAATAGCCAAGCTATGGAGAGAGTGCAAATGTCTACTGACGGATGAATGTATAAAGATGTGGTATATAGATAGATTATATTGTGCTAAGTGAAATAAGTTAGTCAGAGAAAGACAAATACCAGATGATTTCACTCATGTGGAATTTAAGACATAAAACAGATAAACATATGGGAGGGGGAAAAGAGAGAGGGAAACAAACCATGAGACCCTCTTAAAGGTACAGAACAAATAGACGGTTGATGGAGAGAGGTGGGTGAGGGATGGGCTAGATGGGTGATGGTATTAAGAAGGGAACTTGTTATGATGAGTACTGGGTATTGTATGTAATTGATGGACCACTGAATTATACTTCCGAAACCAATATTGCACTGTATGTTAACTAACTAGAATTTAAATAAAAATTAGAAAAACGCACAACCTAAATATTCTATTAAAGGGACTAGGCCGAGTAAAAAATAGTAAAGCAATCTTTTGTAATAATAAGCAGCCATTAAATTATGCACATAATAGAAAATGAGGAAATGTCCATTCTTCCATCCATTTATGTACCCATTTTTTACATTTGAATAGCTGCTATATGTCAAATATTGCTTAAAATTTTCTATGATAATGCTCCTTAAGTAAAAGAAACTTGGATTTTTTTTAAAGAACATATTTCTATGTTGACACAATGGATCAAATTGTCCTACTCATTTTAGTCTGTGCACCAATCTCCATTTTTCTCATTTCAGTGTACTTTTCTTAAGTATTTCTTAAATGTTTGTCTCTACCTTTGTTGTGTTTGTTTACTTTCTCCTGGGATATGTATTTTGGGTCCCTTTTTTATATCTCCTGTAATTGACATTTTGTTTTTAATCTTTGTGTCTGTCATACTATGTTAGTTTATGCAATAGAAATGAACCTAACACTTTCAGTCATTAAAAAAAAAATCTATTCTTTATTGTGTTCTAGCACCTTTGACCTAATTTCTCTAATGGCTCACCATGACCTTTCCTGAATACTTGCAGTTTTTATTTAAACTATTTAATATTTTTCCTGGCCAAATTTTCTGATGGGTATTGTTTTATACTCATTTTAAAAAATATCTCCTTAACAAGATTGTTTGCTCAAGAAAAATAGTCTGACCTTGATGATAATGACAGGATTTCTAGCATTAAAACTTAAATTACTTCCATTCCCAGGCTCTGCGATGGCCTTGAACGCCGCAGTGGGGCAACCAGAATACTTGCAGCCACTACAGGGGAACGGACCTAGTGTGGAACCTTCTAACATATTTCATTCTGATAAATTGACACCATTTGACTTGTCTAGAAGCTCCCTGGAAAAGCCCCATTTTGTAGGGCATGGTCCCATTTTGATCTGAATCAAAACTTTTTCCCTGGGAAAAGCCTTATTATCCCCATGCTTGTTAGAAATTATCAGAAGTAATTGTTTAATGTTGCATGCCATGTAAAGCTGCAATATGAGTGTGGACAAATGAGATCCAAGCCCAAAATTTTAAAGGAAGATCTGTGGAAGGAGATGTTGATAGAGGACTTTGAAAAGCTCTGACATATTCCTAGGGATGTAGGAGACTGTGTGCATGCCCAGAAAAGACCTGACAAGGCCTCAGTTACTCAGCTCTTACTAACTTTGAAGCCTATGCAAAGCAGTCAGTATAGCTCTGATATGTGTGTAAACTGGTTGGTTGTTTAAGGTATCTATCTATCTGTCTATATATCTATCATCTATCTATCTACTTATTATCTATCTAATCTATCTATCTATCTATTATATATCACCTATTTATCTATCTATAAGCCATGTATTATATATCTATCTATCATCTATCTATCTATCTATCTATCTATCATCATCTATCTACTTATCTATCTATCCATCTATCATCATCATCATCATTATCTATTTATCTATCTGTCTATCTATCTATCTAGATATATATGTATTTGAAAACATTGAGGACTTACTGGCTCTAGCCTTATAAGAAAATTATCTGAAACTTTGATCAGTCTTTGGTTGACCATTAAGGGTAAACCCTAAAAATCCAGGCTTAAAAGAGAAAGAGAGAGTGAGAATAAGCAGAAACTTCAGCAACAAAGAACAAAAACAACAAAAAGAAAAAAAAATGCAGATCTGAGCACACAGACGTTTCTAATATATTATCCAAAATAATAAAGTTTTCTATGTGTGATACTCAATATGAAGCATGTTTTATGCACAGTCGCACACACACACACACACACACACACACGCATGCACACACACACACAATCTTTTTCAGAAGGTGGCATTTGATTCTGTTGACTATGCACTTAGGAAATTTCAACACTAATCCAAATTTTTACATTTGAATAAAGATATACTTGGAAGTCATATTTTTCATTAAGAAACTGGTAAATCATAATTTCATGATATAATAAATAAGAAATTCTGCCTTCTGAAAAGAAGTAAAAGTTATAAAATGATCAACTTCCCATCTATAATCTAACACACAGGAAGAAAGAGATGCTGAAAAAAAACCTTTAGAGATGCATGTAAATAAGGGCTGCAGAATTCCATGTTTACCTTGACTACATTTTATATTAAGATAAAATATCTTTCATAACATAATGTCATAAGACATTTGTCCAACTATTCAATTTAATGGCTAGAATAGTTTTTTAGCACCATCAGTAGACTAAAATGAATAAATTTATTTGAACTCTAAACATGTTTGAAGCCTTAAATTCTGTTCTCTACCCAATTGCTTCCACTATTACTTTTATTTTCCTCTTAGAAGAACAATTCCATGAAATATGCCATTTGGTTGGTTATGGCATGGAGATATGAGCCAATTTATGAAGTGCAGAGGCATAGACCTATTTATGGAGCACAAAACAGTGCTGCTATTTATTGTATTGTATAAATATATCATAGTGCATAAAATTTTAGACGTGGAGATGGCCCAGAAATATTTTCCTCACTCTATTGATTTAGGGTTCCTTTTTAATAATTTCAAACCATCAACCCCTCCCCACAATCAACACAATATAAAGGCATGTATGACAAGGTTAAAACTTCTGATTATGTCATTTTCTGTCTAAAAATGTTTTAGTGACTTCATATTTCATTACACATCAACAAAAATCTCCTGGTATTCAAGGTATTCTATGCTATGTATTTTTCATTTTTAGCTCTTTATTTTTGGATATTTTAGCCAGAGTGAACTACTCACTCATTTTAAACTCACCCTGTAATCTCAAACACCAAACGTTTATCTACATGGATCAGTGTCTTTAAAGCCTAGCTATTTCTCTTCCAAGGCTGGTTTTCACGATGCTATGTATTTTTCACATGATAGTTCAAATATAAGTTTCTACATGAAGTTATCCTCAGGATCTTCAAACAGATACAATCTCCTTTGGGTCTCATGTCATAATTTGTTTCTCTCTTACATTATATACTATAATAATTGTAAGAGAGATCAGATGTCTTAAAAGCAAAGCTGGATCTTTCTTACTTTAAAAAATGCTTTGCCAAGCATTGTAAAAAGATCTTCCACAAATATTTATTGATTAAATTGAATCGCATCCAGCTGTGAACAAGAGAAACTATTAATGTTAATAACTATTGAACTAATTTCACGTGTGAATATTACACTGTATTCAGAGAATATGCTGTGACTCTTATAATTTTTTCCTACTATTTTGTATAACCCCTTATATTATGTTTTCCTCCAGGGTTTGGGAATTTTGTGTGTGTTTTACAGTTGCATAATCCCACAATTTAAATGTCAATTATCTTGCCTTCCAGAATGACTGTACGGCAGGTGTTTTACTTGGACCTAAATTAAGTTTATCACTGATAATCAAAACTCTGAGAATTACTGGAGAATTAGTGACAGCAGTTTATTGGAATCTTAATTCTAAAAGGGAAAAAATCTTCTGAGAATTAGCTCATTTTAGGATAAAAGTGAATTAGATAAGTTAACTTCATGTAAAATTGGCTTAGAAAACAGAGGAGGGAAGCATATTAGAATTTATCAAAGTGTCTGTTATTGGTATCTCAAAGATCAACCCTGGTAGATGATCTGTATCTAAGTGTCAGGGTGAGAAGTAGGAGTGGGCACAAAATCTGAAATAACTATGAAATATTCAGCATCCATTCAACATGAATATTGCAATATTCGATTTCAAAATCTAAGATTGATTTGAGAAAATGGAATATTCTAACACAGAGAAGGAAAATTAGGATTTTCCCTATTAATCACTGAAATCAAGGCAAACTCTAACTCATTGGAGCTTGTTTTAGTCAGTCTGTGCTGCTATAATAGAAATACCACAAACCATGTGGCTTATAAACAACAGAAATGTATTTCTCACATTTCTGGGGACTGGGAAGTCCAAGTGCAAGGCACTAACAGGTTGATCTCTTGGCTGAATACAGCCCACTTCCTGGTTCATAGATTGCGATCTTTTTGCTGTGCCCTCCCATGGAAAAGGCAAGAGAGTTCTCTGGGATCTTTCCCATAAGAGCACTAATCCCATTCATAAGGATTTCACCTTCATAACCTAATCACCTCCCAAAAGCTCTCGGCCAACTACCATCAACTTGGGGATTAAGTTTCAACCTGTGAATTTGAAGGAAGGCAAATATTCAGTTTATAACAGAGCTCCAGGGAAGTGAATCCTGTTAGTTAAAACCTGTTTTGGATCAGCGCTGATCCCCAAAGGTACAACATCCCAGGCTGCAGAATTCAGTGATGTCGTTGTAAAAGGTGCAAGACTATCAGACACAGCTCCAAAAGTTTCGGCATGAGGGAGAAGCAGAGACAGTTAAGACAAGCAGGAACGTCCAGCTATTTTGAGAGGAATGAGAGAAAGGTACCAAGACACAATTATATGGACCTTTGATGGCCACTATTAGCACTATGCATGGAGGAATCTGAAAATCATGGGGAAAAAAATGTATCAGTGGACTATAAACCTTAAGAGACTTGATGGAGCTTTTTTCCCTGTTCGTAACAGTAGGCTGTTTTGCCTGGTGGGGTGGTGGGGGGGGTGGGGACGGGGAGGTCAGGGGTATATGGAATGAGCACATTCTATGTTCATACAAAATCATAAAAATTATACAAATAATGATTTGAAATGGGAACGTTATTGCCCCAAAGTATATACATTTTTTAGTTTTTACAATACAACTACTTGAGTCATAGAATTAGTATAATAAATTAAATTCTACAAACTTAACAAGTCCTCTCTATAGCTAAAATGTTGGCATGTTATTTAAAATACTTTGGATTTGGGATTCCGATAAAATATTCCTTTAATTCAGAGGTCAAAAATATTTTTTTTTCAGTAAAAGTTCAGACAGCAAGTATTTTAGCTTTTGCCTGCAGAAGGTCTTTGTTAAGATTAGGAAAGTCTGCTATGATAGTATGAAAGCAACCATAAATAATACATAAATTAATGGGCACAGCTGTGTTTCAATAAGTTTATTTAAGAATAAAAACAAAATAAGGGCAACAACTTGGATTTTTCTCACAAACTGAGTATGTCAACCACTACTTTAATAGATAAGGTTTTGTCTTATTTTCTCTTGACTTTTAGTATCATTAGATTTGCTTTAGCATATTAATATATGACTTCCTCAAGATAATAGAAAACTTATTATAAAATATAGAATTGGCAACTGATTTAGATTTAAGTGAACTGATAGTACATTTTGACCTAATAATCTAGCTGAAATAAATTTTATGATTTTGTCCCAACTCCTTTTTTTCTTTTTTTGGTGCCAACATTGGAAAAATTCAGATTTGATCAACTCCTTCTTAGGACCTCTTCAGGTCTGGCAGATTCCTATTCATCTTCTGAATATGTCATGTCTGTAGATTGCTGTAACCCATTTCCCCCCTTTTTTTTTATTCTTATTTTTAAATTTTATTTATTTATTTATTTATTTCATTTTCAAGTTAGTTAATATACAGCGTATTCTTGGCTTCAGGAGTAGAACCCAGTGATTCATCTCTTACATATGACACCCCTTGGTCATCCCGAAAAGTTCCCTCCTTAATGTCTGTCACCCATTTAACCCACCCCCACAGTATCCCCCTCCAGCACTCCTCAGATTGTTCTCTGTATTTAAGAGTCTCTTGTGGTTTGCCTCCCTCTCTGTTTTTATCTTATTTTTCCTTCCCTACTGCTGTGTTCATCTTTTGAGTTTCTCAAATTCCACATGTGAGTGAGATCATGTATCGGTCTTTCTCTGACTGACTTATTTCACTTAGCACAGTACCCTCCAGTTCCATCCACGTTGTTGCAAATGGCAAGATTTCATTCTTTTTCATCACCGAGTAGTATTCCATTGTGTGTGTGTGTGGGGGGGTACTGTGTCTTCTTCACACATTTACCAGTTTATGGGCATTTGGGCTCTTTCCATAATTTGGCTATTGTTGATAGCACTACTGTAAACATTGGGGTGCATGTGCCCCTTCAAATCAGCATTTTTGTATCCTTTGAATAAATTCCTGGTAGTGCAATTGCTGTTCATAACAATAAGGTAGTTCTATTTTTAATTTTTAAGGACCCTCCATACTGTTTTCCAGAGTTGCTGCATCAAGTTGCATTCCCACAAACAGTGCAAAAGGGTTTCTTTCTCCACATCCTCACCAACATCTGTTGTTTCCTGAACTGTTAATTTTAGCCATTCTGATGAGTGTGAGGTGATATCTCATTGTGGTTTTGATTTGTATTTCCCTGATAATGAGTAATGTTGAACATTTCTTCATGTGTCTGTCAGCCATCTGGATGTCTTCTTTGCAGAAGCGTCTATTAGTGTCTTCCGCCCCTTTCTTCACTGGATTATTTGGTTTTTGGGTGTTGAGTTTGGTGAAGTTCTTTATAGATTTTGGATACTGACCCTTTATCTCATATGTCATTTGCGAATATCTTCTCTCATTCTGTGGTTGCCTTTTAGTTTTGTTGATTGTTTCCTTTGCTGTGCAGAAGTTTTTTTTTTTTTATTTTGATGAGGATCATTTTTGCTTTTATTTCCCTTGCCTCCATTTTCCCTTTTTCATGGGGTTGTACTGAAACACTAAATCAGAAAATCTCCTATATAGAATGGATTGCAGATCCGTTGAAATGTTGAGTTTGAATTTAGAAAGGAGGATTTCAACATTCAGTTAAGCTAGTGAAATTAAAAAGCACTGGGGAATCAAAGTAGACTAGACAAGAACAGAGAGAGAAAAAAAGAAAGGATTACATAATGATGATTATCAGGAACAGGGTCTATGGCATTGGGGTTTAGGTCAATACTTAAAAAAAAATAGTTTCAGAAGACTTTTATCTTCTAGAGAGAAGCATCCATAGCATACATGATTGTCCATCTGAGAGAGTTCTAATCCAGGTGAAGTCTTGTTCCTAGAACTAGTTCTGAAAGGATGGAATCTCTATCTCTCTGAAGAGTTTTCTTTTTTTTTTTTTCTTTTTTTTCATTAATGTTATTTGAAAGAGAGAGAGAGAGAAGGAGAGGGAAGGGGGAAGGTCAGAGAAGGAAAACACAGGATCCAAAGCAAGCTCCAGGCTCTGAGCTGTTAGCACAGAGCCCAATGTGGGGCTTCAACTCACGAACTGCGAGATCATGACCTGAGCCCAAGTCGGATGCTTAACCGACTGAACCACACAGGCACCCATGAAAAGTGTTCTTGATAAGGGGAGCATGCAGTCCTAGGGAAAAGATACTCTGTAGTGTTCCTGATGGTTTTAGACTCAGAAAACGTGGGCTAAAGATGTATTTCAGACAGCTGTCCATGGGAAAAAATGGAATTTGTTGATCGGTGTGGTAGCAGAGATAGATTTTTAGCTCTCCACTCAGGTATACTTTTCCTGAACAGTAAGAAACTCATCCAAAATCTGATTAGTCGTCATTTTTTATTTGGAAATCAGCACAACTAATGGAAGCATAATTATGTCATTTTGTTTGCATACTCAGCTGGTGTGAATCCTAGTTGACTCTCTAGAGGTTTGATTTTCTTAGAGACCGATGGCTTTACAGCAGGATGAGGCTTTCTTTACTTTTTTTTTTTTAAGTAATAACAGCTATTGTTGTCCTAAATATCTTGAAAGAAAGGAGCAACTAATCTGCTTTCTTATTTCTTTCTCCTCTATAAATCTGTCTTGAAATTATTTGTTTAGTACTTCCATTTTCCAAACCCAGTATTGGGGCAATAGAAGAAAGAGCTCGATGATGATACGGATTATTTAATGCCTTTGGCACAGTTCGTAGTATTAAATAATAGCCTCACTTCAGCTAGATCACTGGAAATCTCCTGACCTTTATATATTAAGACTTTATAGATATTCAGTAAGAATCTAGGTAACTGTTTTCTCATGGAAAGGGACAACCAACATTATTTTCTCCTGAAAAGCAATTTCCAGAATATTCCCCTTAATGATATTGATGAAGGTAAAAATTTATACTCCTTTTACTTTCATTTTCGAGATAAACTGAAGTAAGAAAATAGTACTTTTGTGTATTTCCTATTTCTGCAGAATTTTATAATACACTAAGGATGTTTATGATTTATTTCCTCACAGACTGGTAATATGAAAGTTCCACATTGTTCTGCGACAGTGCCCCACTGGTAACAGGAATGCGTCGTTTTCAACTTGGGGCCAAGATAACAGAAAAGGTTCTGTTTGAAATTCATAAAGCAGCAGCATCATTACATTAAATGTTATTATGCTTTCGTTAAAAAAAAGCAAAAACACTTTGATATAAACACATAGGGCTGCAATGAACTACCATTGAAATAATAAAACCAAATCCATATAAAGGCTTTATTTAAGGCAACATACCGAATCCTAATGAAGTTAAAAGAAAAGTAGATCTCATATTCATATGTATATATGTATACACATACCTTTTGCAATAAAATATAAGCTACATATTTATATATTATAGATATTAATTGTCGGACCTGTATAAATTAATTTGTGCATTGAATAATTATAAAGTAAAACAAGAAACATTAATGACACATATTTAACTTTGCATAACTTGGCCTTTGCCAGTTTTTCAAAATTGTTACGTATCACTCCTCATTGAAAATTAAGGTCCAACCAAACTGGATCTAATTTCCTTGCACAACACTGTTAAAGTCTGGCTCCAAAAGACTACTTGGAAGATGATTGTGGCTAAAAAAATAACTTAGGTTTATTAGTTTATTGCAGCAAAGCAGACAACACAAAGGAATTGTGAATGTTTAAGTAAGAGGGAATTATGAAGGTCTTTCTCTAGGGCTTACACTGCTTTAGTGATTTTGGAAAGGATTCATTTGTTTATATGCAACCATTTACTTTGGTTTTCAGGCTGCCAAGAAACAGGGATGACTCAAGAACTGGGGCTCTAGAAGATGAGAGAAATGAAGGAGGGCTAGAGGTGTCATTGGCAAAGAGGCAGTTTCCAGGCATGGTAGCCAGAGAGTGTTTTTGGTTATTTTTGTAGTAGCAAAGCTCCTTCTCTTTCTCCTGTGTGCAGATGTGAATCCAGAGTAGTCTTGTTTTTATTTCCACAGTGATCGTGGAATGTTCTTTTTTGGTGTTAATGTTATATGGAACAGTTTATGTCAATAGAAAACACTATAGTCTAGGTCTCAGCTGTCCACTTCCAAGGTCATGTTTCACTTTTTAAAATGTTCTTGTCCTTATTGTCTGATGTATAGTAATTATTTTATGAATCATTATATACAACTCTAGCCTAGCATAATACCATATTTAGTAATAAATAATTCTGAAATATCAGCAGCAATAAAATCTTCAATTCCAAAATTTGTCCCTCATAAATTATTTTGTATGTAAATTGAATTTAAAGATGCCCAAACCACAAGCACTACATGAGAGTTAAAGGCATACTGTATTTTATTTCATCACTCAATAAATTATTGAAAACAATTTTTTACAGTGAATGTCTTTTATCAGATTAAGTTAACATTTTCAACTATGATACACAGTAATGATGATAAATCTGTACAATAAAATATTTCTCATCAAAATCAGGGGAAAAATCATTGTGAAATACAGACAATTTAGGAACTCTCTAGACTACATTTTAGATCAGGCAGAGTCACCATTTCCCTAATAATCCAAACACTCTCATGACTTTGGTCATGCCTGTTTTGTTTTTTTTTTTTTAAGTTGAAATAGATTAACATGGAAGAGAACCCTGATTCTGAGGCAATATTATGATTAATTATATGACCCTCCTATCGAATTACTTAGATTATCTCATGCCTTCACCCCTTATTGTCTGTGTTACATTGAGCAATTTACAGAAAACTCATTGTCCACATCTATGAAATTTGATAACATTTTTGCCCACCACATGGCATGGTTGTGAGTGGCTGTTCATGTTAATCATGTTGTTACTGTTGTCATTTTGATAAAATTTTGCCCTAACTCTAAATCCCTGCAAGTTTTGGTGTAAACATTTTACCTTACTGACTTGATTTATTCCCTGAAGTAGTGAGTTTTGAGCAAAGAGCTGAAGGACAAAGAGAAATTAACAAATTGAAACTTATAGCTTTGCTATGCAGAGAGTGTGCAAAATGGTACAAGATCCGAAAACCAAAGGCGACCTGGGCTAGGATTCAAAAACTGAAAAAGAAAATAGCCAAAGTTGAGTCTGGAAAATCATCTGCACCTGGAGCTCATGTTAAGAACATATGAGGATGAACTGGGTTTTGAAGGAAAGGTAACACCTAATCCAATTTTATTTATTTAAAAAACAACAACATGAAACCCTGTCAGGAGTGGAGACAAAGGATTGGAAGAGGCTCCGGATGAATGGAGGGAGATTATTTTGCAGAATCTTCCAGAGTACAAGTAAGAAGTGGTGGTAATGGAAATTAAACGAAAATCTAAAAAAAAGTGGATAAATTCAAACAAATTTAGGAAATGCAATTGAAAATATCTTACGGACTTCAAAAACACAGGGGAGAGGCATTTTCCAAGAATGATTTAGGTGTCTGCATGCTGTACCGATGGCTGCTGGTGCCCTTGACTGTTATTAGCATCACTGAAATCAGTTTAGGGCAAAGGAAAATAGGCTCTATTTCATAATTTTTGAGTCTAAGGTATTGCTGGGACTTCAAGTTAGAGTGGAAATGTCAACATAGCAGTTGAACATGTGGATCAGGACAACTACAAGTCTGGGAGATACAAATTACAGAATCATTGACATAATATGATTGAAGATAGAGAGGAGGATGAGGTTACTGAGGGCAAGACTATGAAGAGTACAGAGAAGGAAGAGAAGTGGGTGGTCCACCATCTATCAGCAAAGGACAGGAGATCACCTTGGTAACATGAAAGAGGTGGGAAGAGAAAACCTAGCAGGAATGAAACTGCACGTATATAAAAAGACACTGTCACTTAATATCAATATTTACCTAATAAAGAAACTAAGAATGGAATGGTAAAAATGAGTAGGAATTGACAGACCTGAGAAATATTAAAACCTAGGTCTGTTACATCTTGCTTCTCTTCCATATGTTTTAGTATTATGTGTACAACAATGTAACTGAGTATTTTCTAAGTAGATATTGATTTATGTTATAATTCATTTCCCCAGCACATCACCAGAAAAATAACCATATAAACTACTCTCTTGCCATTTGTGACAAAATGGTATTAAAGGATAATTACACTGCGTGCAGCTTGAACTCACAATAGTATTTGGCACTGCTTTAACACTAACGAAGAAAAGAAACCTCTTTATTCTTGGCAAAAATAAATATCAGATGTCTGATTTTATTATTATAGATATTAGTCACCTTGACACTAAATTTTATATGTGAGTTATGAAAAACTTTAGAAAATAATGAATAAATCTGAAATATAAGATAAGACACTCAGAGAAATTAATTCTCCTTATAGAAAAATGAAATAAACATATTTAATTAGACCTAGAAAAAATAACGATTGGAACTAGAAGGGCAAAACCAATGAAAAAGGAAGATTTCAAGCTGCTGTTGACTATGATTGTTCTAATGATTTATAATAATCTTTCATTAGTATCATGATAAAAGATAAAGAAAAAATTGTATCACTGCAAACTGAAATGAAAAATGAGATAGCAAAAAATAGTAAATCATTGATGTGTTAAATCAAGAATTTCTTAATAGATTTACAACAATGTTAATAAGTAAAGATTGCATTGGTTCCTTTTTTTTTTTTTTTACTAACTTCTACATGATATTTTTGTTAAATGGGTGATCCAATTTGCCTTCAGAAGATTTGATGGTACTAAAAACTGGAATCAATATATGTATTTTTTTATCGAATCTCACTACATATTTGCCCTGTTATAAATGTTAAAATTTAAGTGCATTGACAGACTCAGTAAAACCTTTATTTGATCTTCAATAACTAAAACTGAGAAAGCAAGTAATGTAGTTTGAATAACTGACTTGCCATCTTTGATGGGAAGATTAACGGACCCCCAATGATGTCTATAATTTAACCTCCAGACTCTGTAACTAGGTTACCTTAGTTGACATAAAGGGAGTTTGCAGATGTGAATATGGTTAAGGATCTTCAATTAGACAGAGATCTTAGATTATCCAGGTGGAGCGAATCCAATCTCACAAATTCTAAAAGGCAGAGAACCATTCTTTGCTGTCATCATCATGGAAGAAGAATCAGAAAGATGCATTGTGAATGGACTTGATCTTCCATTGCTGGTTGTGAACAAGATAGCTATGAGCCAACAAATATGGTGACCTCTAGAAACTGGGGATAGTTCTCAGTTTACAGCTAGCAAAAAAATGAGGATGTCAGTCCTATAATTGTGTGAATGGAATTCTCCCCCCAAACCCAAATGAGCAATGAAATGGACTACCTCTTAAAGTGTACAGAAAACTAGCAAGTTGCTAACACCTTGGTTTTAGTGCAGTGAGACATGCTTCAGAATTCTGACCATCAGAACAGTACAATAATAAAGTTTTAAGCAATCAAATTTTGGTAAGATTTTATAGCAGCAATAGAAAACTAATACCTGACCTCAAGAAATAGAGAATGTCACACTATCTTGCATTTTTCTCCCCAAAGCTTTTAGTAATTTGTTCAATAAAGTGTGATTCATATGAACTATGGAAAATAAGGAACATGCAGAAAGGTTTCAAAAGAAGATAAAAATTATCCCTAATTTCACTACCCAGAAATAGTCATAGATGAAATAGTAAGTCGATACTCTCTCTGTCTCTGTCTCCATCTCTTTCACACATATAAACACACAACCACATATACCCAGAGATAAACACAACACTAATACAAATATAAATCATTCTTTCAACATTGTGTCTTTTGTGAACTAGGCAGTGGGTTTGTAATAGGTTAAGAAAGAAAAACAACTGAAAAGTAGGTACAAGTATGACAGGGCATGCAGAAGGAACAAATTCCAATATTTATTGTTCGGGAAGGATCTCAGGGGGAATTGACCTGATAGGTGTGAAGAATGGGGTAAGGAAAAGTCCTAGGTAGAAAGATCAGAGTATGGAAAGCCCTGGAGAGAAAGAATATGGTAGCACAATAAAATGTGAACAGGACATCATGGCGATTCCAAGCAAAGGAGTTGGAGAGTGGTCAGAGGCCATTGGTAAGGATGCTTAACTTTATCCTAAGACCACAGAGAGTCACTGAGTAGCTGTATACTGGGTTCTTCGGGTGAATTTTAAACGTGTAATCTAGTCATAACATGTAGAATGGTTTTCATGGGTCCTGCAAAGATTTGGCAAGCTCACCTGTGATGCTTGTAGCTCTCCAAATGAGAAGTTTACTAACTTAAGACCCTGGCAGGGGTGGAGACATTTAGTAGTTAGAATCTAGGTAAACTGGATAGGGAAGAAAATAATAAAAAAGAAAAACAAGTAGAAAGAACGTAGAATTCTCAGTAGAGGTATGTGTACAAGAAACAGCTGCAAGTAATTCATAATATGTATATTTTTAAGGTTTTTTTTTTCTTTATCTTTGGAATGCCAGAACTGTATCTGCAAATATCTAGCTTTTCATTTCCTTCTCCTAATTTCACCTGGTTTGCAATAACCCTTTCTGACATATAGATTTAGACCTTTTCATGGTCTCCTCTACAGCCCCCAAATTATTATTTTGTCTTTTTTCATTCTTTGTCTTTGTTCATTCTATTCCGGTATCTTTTTTTTTTTTTAATATGAAATGTATTGTCAAATTGGTTTCCATATAACACCCAGTGCTCATCCCAACAGGTGCCCTCCTCAATACCCATCACCCACCCCCCTTCCCACCCCCCCATCAACCCTCAGATCGTTCTCAGTTTTTAAGAGTCTTTTATGGTTTGGCTCCCTCCCTCTCTAATTTTTTTCCTTCCCCTCCCCCATGGTCTTTTGTTAAGTTTCTCAGGACCCACATAAGAGTGAAAACATATGGTATCTGTTTTTCTCTGTATGCCTTATTTCACTTAGAATAACACTGTCCAGTTCCATCCACGTTGCTACAAAAGGCCATATTTCATTCTTTCTCATTACCACGTAGTATTCCATTGTGTATATAAACCACAATTTCTGTATCCATTCATCAGTTGTTGGACATTTAGGCTCTTTTTTAGAATGAACACATCTTCATATTATCTTTTCTCTGTATCTATCATCTACCTTATCTTTATTTTCACTTTTTGTCTTTTGCTTCTGCATTCTGAATGTTTGCACAGACTTAACAGATTCCATTTCCCACAGTATTAACATCATAATGTACTTACTGTTCCTCATTAATTTATAATCTTATAATTTCAATTTCAAAGTGGTAATTTTTTCTCATGTTTATTTGCTAGTAATAATAGGCTTTGAATTCTTATTGAAGTCATATAGCCACTGAAATCTTGTGAAGGTGAATATTTTTCTAAACTACTCACTTTTTCTATCTTCATGACATTTTCTTCTTCTAGAAAAGATTTAAAAAGTTTCTGATTGATTTTGTGAGAGTAAGAGTACTCAAGCCAGCTTCTGTTAATAAGGTCACGTCTACCTAGAACAAGCTTTTGATCTGGAGTCGGGTCCGTGGGTTCCCTCTGGACCCCACAATGTGCTCACCTTGTGGGGTCCTCTAATCACATCTTAATCTGGTGAGATGATAAATGTAATTTCAAATTAGGATGCAGGATCACAACAGATGTGGAGGTTGGAAGGCAACTCACATCCTTACTTTTTCTCTCATCTCCATACACATATTTGTAATACTGGGGCAGATGTTCTTTTCCTCTCTGTTTGATTCTACCTTTTGCAGGGATACCCATAGTTGTGACTGAGTCATAGGCTTGCCCCGTAATAGATCTGTGTACTGGCAACATTCAAGAGATGCCACTACCACACGTTACGATGAACACTGGGTGTCGTATGTAAGTGACGAATCACTAAATTCAGCCCCTGAAAACAATATTACGCTCTATGTTAAGTGGCTAGAATTTAAATAAAATTTGAAAAAGGAAAGAAAAAAAAAGAGAGTGATGCCACTTGAGTCATCAGTGTGCTTACAGGTTCAGCAGTTTCTTATATCAAGAAAGACACTGGGTGCCTGGGTGGCTCAGTTGGTTAAGTGTCCGACTTCAGCTCAGGTCATGATCTCAGGGTTGGTGAGTTCGAGCCCCACGTTGGGCTCTGTGATGACGTCTCAGAGCCTGGAATCTGCTTCAGATTTTGTGTCTTCCTCTCTCTCTAAACCCCCCCGTCCGCCCACACTCTGCCAAAATTAAATAAACATTTAAAAAATTAAAAAAAAAAAAGACACAGATACATTCTTTCTTAAAAGCCCTAACCAAATCTATTGCCAGCTTCCACCACTCTTTGTTCTAGAATAATTTTTTGTATGGCTTTTCTTTAATATGATTTTTATTTAATTATGCTACAAGATTTTTAATTATTGTAAATCCCATCTGAATTTTATTTTGGAGTATAACACAGTCATACGCCATTTGTTAAGTGTTTCAAATACAATTTGCAAATCTTAATACTATCTTTATTAAACAGGAAGAAACTGGTATTGTGTTATTCACAAAGGTTTTCTACACAGTCCATTTTTAACTATACATAAATATTACATTTCCATTCAATTTGGAGAAAAGTATAGAAGTTGTAGTGGTGAGATTTCTTGAATAATAGATGTTCCAAGTATAACATAATAAATTAAAGATGAATACCTATTCTGGATGATTTTGTTTGTATTTGTCTATCTATTTATCAAATGCCACAAATGCCAACACTTTAAAATGATTCTAGATTTATAAAGAATTTTAATGTTTGGAAATGCAAGACCTCCTTACCACCCTGTTACCAATATGTTCTTACTATGTGTCACCCACTGATTTTGTGAATAATATTTATAATAATTTCATCAATATTTCCAAAAATAATTTTATGATTTGATTGTGAGTTTACCATATTTATGCTTCAATCTGTAAGGAACTATCATATCTGAAATGTATACTACTTCCCGCAAGGAAAATTCTATATTTTCCCATCTATTCAAAATTTATCTTTTGCCCATACTTGAAGTCTTTTTAAAATTCCTGCACAGATTCTGCAGAATATTTATACATAGTTAATTAATTTCATTGAAGCTGACCCATTAGGTATTCTAACATTTATTTATTTGAAATGATATTTAGTGGCATTTGTAAACTTCTACCTATATTTTACATAAAGTTGTATTAACAAAGACCACGCTTGAATCAAGTGATTTTTTAAAATAAACTTTTATATCATTTTACTCCGTTCACATCAATGCTGAAAAACCACACTGTGTTCCATCAAGATAGGCAAGTTGAGTATATATTAAAATCGAAACAGTTAACCTAGAAATCGTATACACTCATTAACAACAAGTAACAATAAATAATTGAACTTCGAAAATCTTTTCCCCTATGAAGGGTACAAATCTCTACCATGTTGTAAACAAGTGTTTTCAATATAATTCTATTTTTAAAACAAACACAAATATTTTATTTTATTTCACGTGAGAAAAAGGACACGTGGTTTTTCATAGGCGTCATAAGCAAAATATTTGTCTACTCTAAGAGTATACTAAAGATTAAAATCCGTTAGTATTCTTTAAAGACCAACTAAGATAATTATTTTCCTCACACAATATTATGAGAGCAATAGAGGATCGGGTCCAGTTGAAGCATATGGGCTGCACTTCTGAATTTTTCTCTTATTAATTATATGAACTAATTAAGGAAAAGTGTCACATTCTATATAGTTTTGTATTTTCAAAACAATACAATACTAGGCACCAACCTACTCGATACGGTTGACAGAATTGATGGTATGTTCCTCATCATATGCCTCTTCTGTTGTGTAGCATTTGAAGAATATAATTTATCTTTAAGATCCCTTTGAGTTATAAGACCATATTTCTATTCTGCAAAATTAATGTGTGTCATGTTGATATTATTTTGGAATTTGTGAAAGATTTAAAAGCTTACTTCATGGTTGTTGTAAAGGAGTCTTATCATAGATCATTTTCTGTCACAGACTGAGTCTGGAGTTCTCTCTTGTCCAGCAAGAGAACAGATGCAGAAATGAATATGACAGAGGATAATGTCCAGGAGAAGACAAGAGCCCCGAACGGGGGTTTCGTCTCCATATTTATTGAGCTCTCAAGATCTCACACACATGGTGAACGTGAAGAAAACAATCTGATAGTAATCATTAACTTGTGTAAGAAGCAAAGGGTCTGGGGGGCAAGCGCAGTTTGTGATCAAATCACAATAGTATGTTGGCATCGGATGGAAAGTAAGTTCCTGCAGCTGATATAACGAGATACTCATGTTCCCATTATAATGTCTCGCTAGCTAACCTTGGGCGTATTCACCCCGTGGTGGATGCTTTCTGCCCTAAGTTTTTTTTAACCCATTTATGTAAGCATAAGGAATTCTTGAACCTATTTTCCCACAATTTTCTATCTTCTATCCTAACAATTCATCTTCTATCCTAATTTCTGCCAACTAGAAAATAATGACAAGCTTAAATTCAAACTTAAAAACTTAATGCGACAATAGCCAACAATATAATATTCATAATTTCTTGAAGAAATATTTTGGAAGAAGAGCTATGACAGGGACTCTAAATAGATTATTTAATTCTCTTATGCTCCTTTTACAAATGACAACAATGTTAGATTCAATGAAATAAAGAAGCAAAAAACAAACAACAGAGAAAAACTTGAGAAAAAACAGAGAAAAACTCCCCTTAGTAAGTAACAGAACCTGAATTCAAACCCGTCCAGGTCTCCATTGTTTTTGACATAATGTTTCTGCAGCATCAGATCTTTAATTATCTCTTAGAGGGGTGTGATAAGACCAGTCTCCCCTGCCAGAAGCTTTATGAAATTTGTCAAAACATTATTTTTTTTAAATATTACGTGACCTTACCTTGCAGCCTCGGATACACATAGCCTCTTTGTTATGTGTCAGTATTCTGCAACAGCCCATAGCAGGAAGAAAGAGCATCACGAAGGTGAGCTTCGCAGAGAAGCCCTTTGGTGCAGTCATTAGACCTGATATAAGCACGGCGTTAAGACTTTTTTATGGCTTCTTTTGTAATTTCTTTTGCACTTTGGTGAGATAGAGGAACTTCAGCTGAATAGAATCTGTCTTATACTTTCCCACCATGAGTGCATATTTGCAAAAATAGATTCTCTTTCCCAGACCAGATATGTGAAAGATCATTGTTTGGGGTTTCCCAGCTTCTTTATCTTAACATGAGAACTGAGAAAAAGATATCCTGATCATCTGCAACAAATGTTTGCTTGCATATTATTGTATGCGTGCATGCATATTGAGGCCAGATTTATTTTTTCCCAATAAAGGCAACAGGAGAATTTTTAAAGCCTTGATGTTATGGAAAGTATTCGTCATAACTAACTATGCAAAACCCAGGTTATCACAGGAAGTCTGTTTCCTAGAAGACCATTTAGAACAAACTCCGGTCTTTTAATTTATAGCTTTGTATGGAAAAGCAAAATTCTTTTATGTGTGAGTTGGATGCTGCAAAGATAATTGCAAAATGAGTGCACAGAAGTTAAGCCCCTGCATTACTTTCCTCCTCAAACACATTTTTTCAGTAACTGGACTTCCCAGTGATTCCTCAGCACCATGAATGCTTATCCCATAGACATCTCTGCTCTTTTTTCAGTTCAGGTTCACTCGATAGCTCTGGTCAGGGACCAGTTCTCATAACTTTTGCACCGTTGTTAACTTCAAGGGCTTAGAAGTTCCTTTAGGGTTTCTCAACATGGAAAATGCCTAAGGTCTATCATTGTGCCATTGAAAACAATTTTCTGGGAGCTGGAGTTCAGGCAGGCACACGAGCAATAAAAAACGAACGCACCCCTCGTTAAGTACCAAGAAATTACATTTTACATTTACATTTACATTATCAATTACATTTAGAGCTGGATGAGTTTTTATCTTCAGATTTTCGAAAGCTTACCAACCTGGCCTGACTTAAGTTATACTAACTCAGCAGCACCCCAATAAAGTTACATATATGGGGAAATATATGTGGTAAGAAGTAAATCAATAAATCAATCATCTAAGCTGACAACATACCCCATTCTTCACAAGTCTGGGAAACCCTTGCCTGAATAACGTGAACATCCTGAGGTTAAAGTGGTTCAATGACACATTACAGCTGTAAAACTATTATACCGATATCTGAACTTTTCCAAAATATCTGGTTCCAGTGTAAAATAAAATATTTGCCCTAAGCAATATTGGCTGAGAAGGTTTTTTTTTTTTTTTAATTTCTTTTATTTGCACCTCTCCATCCTGCCACTCACCTCCAAGTACTCTTTTTCTGTACCAGACCAGGTATAGGGAATGCAATTCTAGTCAAAGACAGAATCATGAGACTTAGATTCTGGTGTGAGTGTCTGGCACTTGCTACTCTTTTCTCAGACCAGGTCTGAAATTTTAGACAATCGGCTTCCCATAAAAGATACAGAGTCCAGGACTAGGGTCACATAGCGAGTTCAAGGGAAGTGAATATTTACGGTAGAATTAAACACATTGTGTCTTTCTTCATTTCTTTCCTGTTGGTTGGAATGTTCTCCGATGGCTGGAACTCAAGCAGCCATTCTGGACTATGAGATGGCAAACTTATTGTTAAAAATGAAGGCTGTAGAGCATTGAGGTAGAAGGGTCCTGGTTTTCAGATGAGTTATCTCAACTGTCCTTAGCAAAACTGGACTAGATTTCCTTTGTAAATATAAAAGAGAAGTGCACTTTAATCTTGTGAAGGCCATATCATTTGGAGTTTCTGTTGAATGAAGCTAATGCTAATTCATAGAATAGTTTTACATAGTGGGTGGAGGGAGAAATTAGAGAAGCCATTTTTGGAGTAGGGCATTTTCCCCATGTATGCATGGATCAAAGCAGCAACATCTGTTATATTAACAGAGTGTTAAGGGCTCAGTTGCACCGCAGTAATAGAAAAGCACAGTGCCCTTCTGACACTGGGTGAGCAGCAGAGTGAACACATTGTAATGCAACCCTCTCCTCCCCCACAGCCATATCCAATGATACCGGGGAGAGATTTTTTTCGAATGGACACACTTTGAAATCTTGTAGTTTTCACAGTGGGAGCTAAGAACCTAATGGAATTTTGGCATTAAGATTACATGCCGTGGAATGGTAAATATTTTTTGTAAAATGCAACAAGTTGAAATATTTATACCAAACCCCTGTGCCTTCGTCTCAGTCCCCAGGAAGCAGAGCCTAATACAAGAACTGATTTGGGGCGGGGGTAGAATCACTAGAAGGTAAGAGAGAAGGAAAAGGTAAAGGGATAAGGATGGGCTTTTCCATATACTTCAAATTCAGTGTGTTTTTAAATTTTGTTCATTAGCCTAAAAAATGTGCACAGGTGTCACAAGTGGAGACAGAGATGAGGAAGCCTGGGAAACATTTTCCAGTGGGGGACAGAGATGAACATCGCATTGCATGTTCTCGTGGCTAAATTTTAGTGCATATGATACCTATGGGGAGTGAAAGGAGATTTTGTGGATTCAATAGACACATAAAATCGTAATAGTATGGCCTCACTTTATTCACGTATGAAATTAATTTTGCCGTCTAAAATAGGTAACTTCAAATAAAATCTTAAGTGCCACAATGTATAAAGCCTGTTGATATATATGGCCTTCCCTCATCTGGAACAAATTCACTGAACTAAAGATGAAAGGCTTAGTAACAGCGGTTTAGAATAATTACAGGCTTCGGATATTAGCCTTTTATAAAACCATTATGCTGTAATACAAAACCACAACTCTTAGAAGGAGGAAGAGCTCTGTTCAAGGAAGTAATTGTGTCCATATAATATTTTGATTTATTAACAAAACTCAGCCCAGAGACGGCCCCTAGAATGACAGAGTTTGAATTCACCGTCGGCTGGAGCCGTGTTTGCTTTCGAGCCAAGATTAAATGGACTAACAGAAAAAAATAAAAATGAAAATAATGCACTACATCTCATATCCCATAGTTTGTAAACTGTGATTTGTACCCATTCAATATAGGGCCTGCATCTGGGCTTGCTAAAATTTCAGGCCAGGGAGGGTCTGCATAATGAGCCCATTACAACTCCTGGAATTGCAGTCAGTTTATTTTGACAGATGGTGATGGCGCTGTCGAAAATGGTTTGCAGGGATGAGTGTGGGATTCCAAAGTACACTGTCCATTTGCTGAATTCCAACGGACGGTGACGAGGTCACTTTCGAGGGGTAACTTCAGAATGTTTGCAAACTCTGCGTGTCCAGCAAAAGGAAGGTAAGAGTTTATGAATGCAGCCAGCGATGCTCTAGGGATGATGTTATAATCTTCTATGAGTGCTAAGAGAATCCTTAGAAGAGGCAGACGAGAATGATAATGTAACGTGCTTGTATCACACTCTGTATAGTCTCAAGCAAGACAAAACAAAATGGACTGTCCAGAAAAGCTTATTTCAGGAGAGGAGAGTCCAGCCCATCCCAAATAAAACTATATAATAGGACATGCCTGTACAGGTGTTAGCATGGTCATTGGCCCAAGGAAGGAGGATTCATATAAAAGCACTGCGTCGCCATAAGCAGAAGATGAAAGTTATTTTAGAAGATGCCATTCTCTCCCAAGGGGAAGAGACATTTGTATCGGAGCCGGGCCAACATGTCTCCGGTTGTTTTAGAAAATGTTACAGCAATGGCAGCCACCTGATTACCAGAAGCTGGAGTGCCAAATGAACAATCTAAAGAAAATAACCTCCGAGGCCATTTGGACTCAAAACCAACAAGGCTTCTGTGATTCTGGCTGAATTTCTGTGTCTTTTGAAACAAGTTTCTGGCAGCTATGGAAGTCTCTAAATATTCACGATACGTTCCTTACATTTGTACTGGAAGATGGATGAAAGTGTGCTGGAATTTAGACTAAAATTAGAGTTTTTGTAGCTCAGGACACTGATCCAAGGACACTTCACATTTAGAAAGCCTGGAAAGAGCTATTGAGAGTTGGCCCTACCAGACGGCGTCCCTCTTAGCTCCAGGCTTCATTTCTGCCCTTATCACTTAACCATCCACTGAAACTCTAAAATTTGGTGGGTGGATCTATTAGTTTCCCCGTGATGCTATAATAAGTTACCACAAATTTAGGGGCTTAAAACAGCACACAATGATCATATTACAGTTCTGGACGTCAAAAGTGTAAAGTGGGTCAGCAGGACTGCATTCCCTCTGGAGGTTCTAGGGGAGAATCCGTTTCCATGCCTTGTCAACATCTAGAGGCCACCTGATTTCTTGGCTTATGTCCCTTTACTCCACTTCAAACAGCGCAGCATTTTCAAAGCCTGACCTCTATCTATTCTCTCTCTCTCTCTTTCTGTAAGTGCATACATAGCAATATCTATATCTATGTATTTGGCCGTCACCTGTGCTTCCATTGTCGCGTCTCCTCTCTGACTCTAACCCTCCCATCTTCCTCTTACAAGGACCCTTGTGACTACATACTAATCCAGGAAAATCTTACCATCTCAAGATCCTCAACTTACTCACATCTCCAAAGGCCTTTTTCCACAGAAGGTAACCAGTTAACAGGTTCCTGAAGATTAGAATGTGGCATTTTGGGACGGTGATTATTCTGTCTGTCACAGTGGGGATATGAAGTTGTCTCCCATCCCAATGAGCTAAGCAACCAAGTACAGACAGTGACATTATTGTGGCTCCAGCCCAAATCTTGATAGCAGGAGACATGGAGGACTGGTAAGCAATCGAGAGGGAAATAATTCTTATTTTTGAGTAGAGATTGAAATATGAGTTACTAATTTTGACTGGAACTTTTATTTCCTAAATCAAGATTAGGACTTGTCACTTAAGGTGAGTAAAAAACCATACATTATGTTGGCACATAGCCAGTGTTAAAGGTTAAGAAAGGGTTGAAGGGATATTCTTTCCCAGTGTGTAATGGGAGATTGTGTAATCTGCTTCATACTCTGCACTGGCAGATGCCCCAAACTTATCCTCTCTCACGGACTCAAGGAGATGCTTCTCAGAGTCTCCTGTGTTCCCAATGTCTGTGATGAAATCAAGGAACATTTCACCTGTCCCCAGCATCACTATTATCCTCTCCACATAGACCCTCTCTCTTGAAGTCTCCTTGCGTTTCCTTGTGGTTCTCTTGGACTCCTCTTAAAATGTCTGAGCTGAGTCTCTACCTCTCACGACCCATTATCTGTGCCCCACATCCTCTGAATGTGCAGACCCACCCAAAGCAGCTACTCCTATGATTGTCTTGGGCATGAGCCAGGCATCATTCCATGGTGTTCTCCAAATGGCAACGTGTAGGTACTTCAAGTTCTTGGTGATTTCCTAAATTTGTTTCAATAGGTATGACGCAAAGTGGGTAGTGATAGCCCCATAGAGATTCAAATCTCTATAGAAGCCAAATGCCGTCTCCAAAGTTTGTCTTCACCACATCTCTTCTCCAGACCATATCTTTTGGCTTTGTGTAGTTTTCAGACTTTTACCTGATTAATAGACTAAATATCTAAATTATCAAATAACAACTGTGACTTCTCATAATGTAACTTTTTCTGTTAATCTAGATCTGTCTAGCTATATCTATGTAAACAATATATTATAAACTTATTTTACTTTATATGTGTGTGTCCTTTTTTTTGTTAATCTTGATGTATACGTATATAAATATAATAGAATATATTAAAGATCTCTTTTACTACATATTTTCCTGTACTATACTTAATTTTAAACATATCTTAATATTTGGTAAGTAATTCATTTCAGATAGGAGCCATTGTTATACTATGCTATTTGTTAAATATTATATATATTATATTATATATAATAAATATATATATAAATAAATACATATATATTTTAGATATATATTTATTTTAATTATATATGTGTGTATATATACATATATATATATGTATTAGAACTCAAGACATAGATATACACATGTCTTGTTAGTTATGGACTTGCAGTATTTTCTTTAAAAATCAAAGTACTCATTAGAATCTCAATAAATCTTTATCATGTTTTGAACAATTAATATATCAGTATAAAAGATATTTAAACATTCATCTGGGGGCACTTGTGTGGCTCAGTTGGTTAAGTCCTTGACTCTTGATTTCAGGTCAGGTCATGATCTCAAGGTTAATGAGCCCTATGTGGGGCTCCACGCTGACAATGAAAAGCTTGCTTGACTACACTCCCCTCCCACCCCTCCCACCCCTCCCACTCCCCTCCCACCCCTCCGCATCTCTCCCCTGCTTGCACTCTCTATATCTTTCAAAAATAAATAAATAGGTTCCGGAAGATGGCGGCGTAGGAGGACACGGGGCTCACAGCGCGTCCTGCCGATCACTTAGATTCCACCTCCACCTGCCTAAAGAACCCAGAAAACCGCCAGAGGATTAGCAGAAGGGAGTCTCCGGAGTCAAGCGCAGACTAGAGGCCCACGGAAGAGGGTAGGAAGGGCGGCGAGGCGGTGCGCGCTCCACGGACCGGCGGGAGGGAGACGGGGCGGAGGGGCGGCTCGCCGGCCAAGCGGAGCCCCCGAGTCTGGCTGGCAAAAGCGGAGGGGCCGGACGGACTGTGTTCCGACAGCAAGCGCGACTTAGCGTCTGGGAGGTCAGAAGTTAACAGCTCTGCGCGGAAAGCGGGAAGGCTGGAGGACAAAGGGAGGGAGAGCTGCTGAGCCCCCGGACGGCAGAGCTCAGCTTGGCGGGGAACAAAGGCGCCAGCGCCATCTCCCCCGCCCACCCCCCAGCCAAAATCCCAAAGGGAACCAGTTCCTGCCGGGGAACTTGCTCGCTCCGCGCAAACACCCAACTCTGTGCTTCTGCGGAGCCAAACCTCCGGCAGCGGATGTGACTCCCTCCCGCTGCCACAGGGCTCCTCCTGAAGTGGATCACCTAAGGAGAAGCGAGCTAAGCCTGCCCCTCCAGCCCCCGTGCACCTTGCCTACCCACCCCAGCTAATACCCCAGATCCCCAGCAACACAAGCCTGGCAGTGTGCAAGTAGCCCAGACGGGACACGCCACCCCACAGTGAATCCCGCCCCTAGGAGAGGGGAAGAGAAGGCACACACCAGTCTGACTGTGGCCCCAGCAGTGGGCTGGGGGCAGACATCGGGTCGGACTGCGGCCCCGCCCACTAACTCCAGTTATACACCACAGCACAGGGGAAGTGCACTGCAGGTCCTCACCACGCAAGGGACTCTCCAAAATGACCAAACGGAAGAATTCCCCTCAGAAGAATCTCCAGGAAATAACAACAGCTAATGAACTGATCAAAAAGGATTTAAATAATATAACAGAAAGTGAATTTAGAATAATAGTCATAAGATTAATCGCTGGGCTTGAAAACAGTATACAGGACAGCAGAGAATCTCTTGCCATAAAGATCGAGGGACTAAGGAACAGTCACGAGGAGTTGAAAAACGCTTTAAACGAAATGCAAAACAAAATGGAAACCACAATGGCTCGGCTTGAAGAGGCAGAGGAGAGAATAGGTGAACTAGAAGATAAAGTTATGGAGAAAGAGGAAGCTGAAAGAAAGAGAGATAAAAAAATCCAGGAGTATGAGGGGAAAATTAGAGAACTAAGTGATACACTAAAAAAAAATAATATACGCATAATTGGTATCCCAGAGGAGGAAGAGAGAGGGAAAGGTGCTGAAGGGGTACTTGAACAAATTATAGCTGAGAACTTCCCTGAACTGGGGAAGGAAAAAGGCATTGAAATCCAAGAGGCACAGAGAACTCCCTTCAGACGTAACTCGAATCGATCTTCTGCACGACATATCATAGTGAAACTGGCAAAATACAAGGAGAAAGAGAAAATTCTGAAAGCAGCAAGGGATAAACGTGCCCTCACATATAAAGGGAGACCTATAAGACTCGTGACTGATCTCTCCTTTGAAACTTGGCAGGCCAGAAAGGCTTGGCACGATATCTACAGTGTGCTAAACAGAAAAAATATGCAGCCGAGAATCCTTTATCCAGCAAGTCTGTCATTTAGAATAGAAGGAGAGATAAAGGTCTTCCCAAACAAACAAAAACTGAAGGAATTTGTCACCACGAAACCAGCCCTACAAGAGATCCTAAGGGGGATCCTGTGAGACAAAGTACCAGAGACATCACTACAAGCATAAAACATACAGACATCACAATGACTCTAAACCCATATCTTTCTATAATAACACTGAATGTAAATGGATTAAATGCGCCAACTAAAAGACATAGGGTATCAGAATGGATAAAAAAACAAGACCCATCTATTTGCTGTCTACAAGAGACTCATTTTAGATCTGAGGACACCTTTAGATTGAGAGTGAGGGGATGGAGAACTATTTATCATGCTCCTGGAAGCCAAAAGAAAGCTGGAGTAGCCATACTTATATCAGACAAACTAGACTTTAAATTAAAGGCTGTAACAAGAGATGAAGAAGGGCATTATATAATAATCACAGGGTCTATCCACCAGGAAGAGCTAACTATTATAAATGTCTATGCGCCAAATACCCGAGCCCCCAGATATATAAAACAATTACTCATAAACATAAGCAACCTTATTGATAAGAATGTGGTCATTGCAGGGGACTTTAACACCCCACTTACAGAAATGGATAGATCATCTAGACACACAGTCAATAAAGAAACAAGGGCCCTGAATGATACATTGGATCAGATGGACTTGACAGATATATTTAGAACTCTGCATCCCAAAGCAACAGAATATACTTTCTTCTCGAGTGCACATGGAACATTCTCCAAGATAGATCATATACTGGGTCACAAAACAGCCCTTCATAAGTTTACAAGAATTGAAATTATACCATGCATACGTTCAGACCACAATGCTATGAAGCTTGAAATCAACCACAGGAAAAAGTCTGGAAAACCTCCAAAAGCATGGAGGTTAAAGAACACCCTACTAACGAATGAGTGGGTCAACCAGGCAATTAGAGAAGAAATTAAAATATACATGGAAACAAACGAAAATGAAAATACAACAATCCAAACGCTTTGGGATGCAACGAAGGCAGTCCTGAGAGGAAAATACATTGCAATCCAGGCCTATCTCAAGAAACAAGAAAAATCCCAAATACAAAATCTAACAGCACACCTAAAGGAAATAGAAGCAGAACAGCAAAGGCAGCCTAAACCCAGCAGAAGAAGAGAAATAATAAAGATCAGAGCAGAAATAAACAATATAGAATCTAAAAAAACTGTAGAGCAGATCAACGAAACCAAGAGTTGGTTTTTTGAAAAAATAAACAAAATTGACAAACCTCTAGCCAGGCTTCTCAAAAAGAAAAGGGAGATGACCCAAATAGATAAAATCATGAATGAAAATGGAATGATCACAACCAATCCCTCAGAGATACAAGCAATTATCAGGGAATACTATGAAAAATTATATGCCAGCAAATTGGACAACCTGGAAGAAATGGACAAATTTCTAAACACCCACACTCTTCCAAAACTCAATCAGGAGGAAATAGAAAGCTTGAACAGACCCATAACCAGCGAAGAAATTGAATCGGTTATCAAAAATCTCCCAACAAATAAGAGTCCAGGACCAGATGGCTTCCCAGGGGAGTTCTACCAGACATTTAAAGCAGAGATAATACCTATCCTTCTCAAGCTATTCCAAGAAATAGAAAGGGAAGGAAAACTTCCAGACTCATTCTATGAAGCCAGTATTACTTTGATTCCTAAACCAGACAGAGACCCAGTAAAAAAAGAGAACTACAGGCCAATATCCCTGATGAATATGGATGCAAAAATTCTTAATAAGATACTAGCAAATCGAATTCAACAGCATATAAAAAGAATTATTCACCATGATCAAGTGGGATTCATTCCTGGGATGCAGGGCTGGTTCAACATTCGCAAATCGATCAACATGATACATCACATTAACAAAAAAAAAGAGAAGAACCATATGATCCTGTCAATCGATGCAGAAAAGGCCTTTGACAAAATCCAGCACCCTTTCTTAATAAAAACCCTTGAGAAAGTCGGGATAGAAGGAACATACTTAAAGATCATAAAGGCCATTTATGAAAAGCCCACAGCTAACATCATCCTCAACGGGGAAAAACTGAGAGCTTTTTCCCTGAGATCAGGAACACGACAGGGATGCCCACTGTCACCGCTGTTGTTCAATATAGTGCTGGAAGTTCTAGCATCAGCAATCAGACAACAAAAGGAAATCAAAGGCATCAAAATTGGCAAAGATGAAGTCAAGCTTTCGCTTTTTGCAGATGACATGATATTATACATGGAAAATCCGATAGACTCCACCAAAAGTCTGCTAGAACTGATACATGAATTCAGCAAAGTTGCAGGATACAAAATCAATGTGCAGAAATCAGTTGCATTCTTATACACTAACAATGAAGCAACAGAAAGACAAATGAAGAAACTGATCCCATTCACAATTGCACCAAGAAGCATAAAATACCTAGGAATAAATCTAACCAAAGATGTAAAAGATCTGTATGCTGAAAACTATAGAAAGCTTATGCAGGTAATTGAAGAAGATATAAAGAAATGGAAAGACATTCCCTGCTCATGGATTGGAAGAATAAATATTGTCAAAATGTCAATACTACCCAAAGCTATCTACACATTCAATGCAATCCCAATCAAAATTGCACCAGCATTCTTCTCGAAACTAGAACAAGCAATCCTAAAATTCATATGGAACCACAAAAGGCCCCAAATAGCCAAAGTAATTTTGAAGAAGAAGACCAAAGCAGGAGGCATCACAATCCCAGACTTTAGCCTCTACTACAAAGCTGTCATCATCAAGACAGCATGGTATTGGCATAAAAACAGACACATAGACCAATGGAATAGAATAGAAACCCCAGAACTAGACCCACAAACTTATGGCCAACTCATCTTTGACAAAGCAGGAAAGAACATCCAATGGAAAAAAGACAGTCTCTTTAACAAATGGTGCTGGGAGAACTGGACAGCAACATGCAGAAGGTTGAAACTAGACCACTTTCTCACACCATTCACAAAAATAAACTCAAAATGGATAAAGGACCTGAATGTGAGACAGGAAACCATCAAAACCTTAGAGGAGAAAGCAGGAAAAGACCTCTCTGACCTCAGCCGTAGCAATCTCTTACTCGGCACATCCCCAAAGGCAAGGGAATTAAAAGCAAAAGTGAATTACTGGGACCTTATGAAGATAAAAAGCTTCTGCACAGCAAAGGAAACAACCAACAAAACTAAAAGGCAGCCAACGGAATGGGAAAAGATATTTGCAAATGACACATCGGACAAAGGGCTAGTATCCAAAATCTATAAAGAGCTCATCAAACTCCACACCCGAAAAACAAATAACCCAGTGAAGAAATGGGCAGAAAACATGAATAGACACTTCTCTAAAGAAGACATCCGGATGGCCAACAGGCACATGAAAAGATGCTCAACGTCGCTCCTTATCAGGGAAATACAAATCAAAACCACACTCAGATACCACCTCACGCCAGTCAGAGTGGCCAAAATGAAGAAATCAGGAGACTATAGATGCTGGAGAGGATGTGGAGAAACAGGAACCCTCTTGCACTGTTGGTGGGAATGCAAATTGGTGCAGCCGCTCTGGAAAGCAGTGTGGAGGTTCCTCAGAAAATTAAAAATAGACCTACCCTATGACCCAGCAATAGCACTGCTAGGAATTTATCCAAGGGATACAGGAGTACTGATGCATAGGGGCACCTGTACCCCAATGTTTATAGCGGCACTCTCAACAATAGCCAATTATGGAAAGAGCCTAAATGTCCATCAACTGATGAATGGATAAAGAAATTGTGGTTTATATACACAATGGAATACTACGTGGCAATGAGAAAAAATGAAATATGGCCTTTTGTAGCAACATGGATGGAACTGGAGAGTGTGATGCTAAGTGAAATAAGCCATACAGAGAAAGACAGATACCATATGGTTTCACTCTTATGTGGATCCTGAGAAACATAACAGAAACCCATGGGGGAGGGGAAGGAAGGAAAGAAAAAAAAAAAAAAAGAGGTTAGAGTGGGAGAGAGCCAAAGCATAAGAGACTGTTAAAAACTGAGAACAAACTGAGGGTTGATGGGGGGTGGGAGGGAGGGCAGGGTGGGAGGGAGGGCAGGGTGGGTGATGGGTATTGAGGAGGACACCTTTTGGGATGAGCACTGGGTGTTGTATGGAAACCAATTTGACAGTAAATTTCATATATTAAAAAATAAAAAGAAAAAAAAAAGAAAAAAAAATAAATAAATAAACATTAAAAAAATAAAAATAAACCTTCATTTGGTCTGCCAAATATGATAGGCAGCTGCTTTATGAATCTCACATACATCAATAAAAAGGAATTATGAAGAGGTTTTTTTTATAAGAAGGAAAATTAGAAGATATTTTCTTAAAGTGACATTATTATAGCACATATCTATGAGAGAAAATAAGCAGTATTAAAGTGTTATTTTTAGCATTTAATGGAGTTTGATTGATTACAAGCAGCTGGAACTTGGATAAATTTCAGTAATTTGACAGAATAAAGAGGCAAAATTTGATTTTTCTTGAAATATTTTTAGAACAAAAATGAATCGAGAAGCATTAAAGAAAAATGAACTACTTTCCAAGATAAACAAATGGCCTACTTGTCAGTTAAATAATTTAGCAATCATTTTAAATTTGGAAGATTGATCCATGAAAATACTCATTCATAAGATAGCTTTCATTTACCAGCATATCTCAAGAATGACAACATGTTGTAATATCTAAATGCTGTTTGAAGATAGTAAAACAAGTTACTGCAACTATTTTTATTCTTATATTTGATATCTAAGTAGTTATTATTTTGGAAAATTAGTATCAATGTGGGCAACATCTTATCAGAATTTCAGGTATAAGAAAACTTCTTGTTTAGTACTGCCTTTATGTATTATGAGCTAAAGTTTTGTTAAGATATGCTTAAAACAAAGTTTTAAGAGTCTTTACTCTTCCAATATGAGTTTTGCAATTCATAATAATGGTTGGTACCTACAATTCACTATATGACAGGCTATGTAGTACATTCACCATGTGGCAGTTATATACGAAAATTTGTTAATTTTTCTGTATTTACACCTATATACATATACGTGTAAAGATGTAATAGAAGACATTATCGACATTTTTTTAACGTTTTAAAAAAATGTTTATTTCTGAGACAGAAAGACAGAATGTGAGTGGGGAGGGTCAGAGAGAGAGGGAGACACAGAATCTTAAGCAGGCTCCAGGCTCTGAGCTGTCATCACAGAGCCCGACATAGGGCTCGAACTCACAACCGTGAGATCATGACCCAAGCTGAAGTTGGATGCTCAACCAACTGAATCACCCGGGCACCCAAGACATGTTTTACTTAGCAAATATTCATAATAAACAGAAATAACTTCAGTAAATTATGTACTCTTCAGTTCTCTACAATTAGATCAATACTGTTGTCATGATTTGGTGTATTACATGCATAGATTGAAGAAATATACATGACGTCTGAAGGCACATGAGTTTGTGACCCCATTCTCGATATAAAAATTGCCAAATCAGTTCCATTTCAAACGACAAACATAAAATGTGGTTTCTTAGTACTTTTCCTTTCTGAAAAGACATTCACGTTTTTTCTTCCTGAAAAGTAGTCTTATGAAGATTGTATATATACATATAAGATCAGAGGAAATCAATTTTCATATGATTTAAAAATATATATGCTAAGTAAAATAAGATATATACATATATAGTATATAACATATATATGGTATATATTCTATATATATATAGTATATATAGTATATAGTATAGTATAGTACAGTATAGTATAGTATAGTATAGTATATAGTAATATATATAGTATATATTCTGAGTATCCAGTACCTTTTATAGATTGGAATGATAGAGATATGAACTTTAAGTCAGGTTGTCTTTAAAATATAATCTAGCATTGGGGTACCTGGGTGGTTAGTTGATTAAGCGATCAATTCTCGATTCCATCTTGTCATGATCTCATGATTCGTGAGTTCAAGCCCCGCATCAGGTTCTGCACTGATGGTGTGGAGCCTGATGAGGATTCTCTCTCTTCCTCTCTCACTGACCCTCCCCCCACATGTGTGGGCACACACTCTCTTTCTCTCTCTCAAAACAAATAAACATTTAAAAGTATATAGGGGTGCCTGGGTGGCTCAGGAGTTTGGGTGCCCCACTCGGCTCAGCTCATGATCTCACCACTGGTGAGTTCGAGCCCAGCATTGAGCTCTATGTTAACAGCTCAGAGCTTGGAGCCCACTTCAGATTCTGTGTCTCCCTTTCTCTCTCTACCCCTCACCTGCTCACGCTCTGTCTCTTTCTCTAAAAAAAAAAAAAATACTAAAAATATTAAAAATATATTAAAAATAATATATATGTATATATATTATATATGTATATGTATATAATATATAAGCTAGCATTAATTTTAAGATCTCATTCATATTGATATATTAATGCTGATTAAATCAAACTTTTGTTTAAAATATATAACTAAAAGTCTGTCAGTTAAAAACAAAGAGCTAGAACACAGAAACATATTAGATATTATTCAGTTTCAGAAACAAAGAAATGAATATGTTTGTTTCCAAAACAAACAAGTATGGGTTTGATACATAATAAAATCCTATGGCAAATAATGCCATTTATGCAACATATATTTTCTGAAATATGCTTTAGCAGTCTATTTTTAAGTATAAAGATATTGTATTAAAGGAGATAAATAAGAATCCAAGGCTTAGCGGTATTATTCAGATTACAGAAGAAAAAAAAATCAGTAAAAAGGAAATGAACAAAAACCAGTTTGCATTGTGGTAAACACTCTAAAGAAAAAAATGCTAGGCAATACTTAACGTGCTGTGGTTTTGTTTGTTTGTGTTTTATTTTGTTTTGTTTTGTTTGCATGTGTGTTTTTTTAATGTGAAGTGGGAGAATGGTGTGTGTTTGTGGAAGTAGGAGAGGGGGTTTATCAGGGTGGTGTCTCTATAAATGGTATTTTAGCTGGCACTAAAGATTGAGAATGGGGCAAATAAAGAAACCCTCGCCCCCACCCCCAAAATAGGCTTGAGGAAGAGAAAACAATGAAACAAAGCCATGAGACAGAACTCCCCACGTATCAGAAACAGAGAATAGGAAGGGAAAGAGAGAATTACAAAGTTATATTCGAGAGGTGTGTTATTCCTTCGAATGTCAAAAGGAGTTTGGGTTTTAATTAGAGAGCAAATGAGAGTCAGTGTGTGCGTGTGTGTGTGCGTGTGTGCATGTGTTTAGTGTGTTTGTTTGCTCTGTTGTGTTTTACTGTGGGTAAAATATATAACACACAATTTATCATTTTAACTCTTTCTAATTGGACAGTTGAATGGTGTTCAGTACTTTCACATTGTTGTGCAATTCTCGCCTCTCCAACTCCAACGTGGTCTCATTTTCTGCAACTAAAATTGTGTACTCATTAAACACTATCACCCAGTTGCCTTTCTCCCTCAGCCCCTAAGATTTATCATTCTACAATCTATCTATCTATCTATCTATCTATCTATCTATCATCTATTATTATTATTGTTATTATCTATCATCTATCTATCTCTATGAATTTGACTAGTCTATGTACCTCAAATAGTGGAATAACACAGTTTTTGCTCTTTTGTGACTGGCTTAGGGACCATACTGTTTTGCTTTTGCACTTTGTAAATTTTTTGTTGTTGCTGAGAATGAGACTCTTTTTAAGTGTTTATTTTTGAGAGATAGAAAGTATGCATAAAATAAAATTGGATGGAATGTTGACCTAATTACGAAATGTAAGTGATAAAACTTCAGATAAAATGATAGTAGGGTATCTTCGCTATGTTGGGGTAGATTATTTTTTAATGAGACAAAGAAGAAACAATCTACATGGAAATTTTAAATATGTTTCTCAGAACACCTGCTATGGGAATAAAATATCAAGGTATAGAATTGGGGAGAAAAAAAAGTCTAGGGTCTCCTGGATGGCTCGGTCAGTTGGGCGTCTAACTTCAGCTCAGGCCATGGTCCTTCTGTTCATGAATTTAAGGTCATCACCATGGAGCCTGCTTAGATCCCCCTGCCCCTCCCACAGCAGGTGTTCTGAAAAATGTATTTGAAATTTCTATGTACATTGTGTCTTCTGTTTCATTAAAAAACAATCTACCCCAAGATTGTGAAGATACCATACTATCATTTTATCTGAGGTTTTATCACTAACGTTGCATAATTAGGTCTATATTCCATCCAAGTTTATTTTCTGTATAGTGTGGGCTAGAGTTCAAGAATTTCTCTTTTCTCTAGGGATATCTAGTTGTCACATTGCCATTTATTTAAAAAAATAATTTGCTCATGAGGTTGTAATATTATCCTCGTTTAATTCAAGTGACATACTAGCAGATCTAATAATAGTGGGTCTATGTTCTGCCCCATTGTTTTGTCTGTATATTTACTAATGGAAAATCTCAGTTAGTATAGCTTTATGTCTGGCTATGGAAGTTTCTTGCTTCTATGTTTTTCAACACTGTCATTGCTGTTAGCAGCACTTTGCATTTCCCTATATGTTTTGAAACAAACTTGAATCTTTCTGTACTCCGTTGTATTTTGACTGGGATTTTATTGAGCCCATTATAACAATTGGAGATAATTAATTGATATCTGTACTATATAGTATTTTCAATCCAACATTTATGCTCTCATCTTTAGTTTTCATTGTAACATCAAATTTTCTCATCACTAAATTAAATTTTCAAATATTTGAGATTTCAAATCTATTCTAATGATAAATAGGTTTGTGAATCTTCTATCATGTAATGTCCTTGTCTGTGTTGTATATCAAGGTAATGCTAGCCTCATAAAAATAGTTAAAAAGTATCTTTATTTTTGTTTCTTCTGAAACGTTTATATAACCTTTTAGTTATTTTTTCTATGTATAGAAACATTTGTTACTAATGTTTTCTTTTTGTAAGTTTTTATAAAATGGATTTCATTTCTTTAACAAACATTTGATTACACAATTTTCGTTTCAACTTCAATTGGTTTTAAGTATTATTTTTGAGAATTTGTCTATTTTGTCTAAATTCTTAGTTTTAGCCTAAAATTTTTCAGATAAGCCATTAATATGCTCTTTAGATCTAGATCTATTAAGAAGTTGTTTTCTAGTTCCTGAAACTGGTAGTTTTTTTCACTTATTTTTTCTCTTAATCAGTCTTGGTAAAGTATTACCAGTGTCAATATGGTCAAAGAACTTTTACGTTGTTTAATCTGTAATATAGGTGATAGATGATAGATAGATATAGACAGACAGATAATAGATAAATGGATAAATAGATATGTAGGTAGACAGATATCCATTTGTTCTGCTTCATGGCTTCTTATTTTCATTGTTTATTACATGTGCTTTTCTATACTTCTTCTAGGTTTTTTATTTGAAATGCTTAGATTATTGATATTCAGTTTTATGTTTTTAAATAAATGTACTTTTCTTATGAATTTCCCTCAAAAACCGGCTTTAGCTTCATCTTCTTATCTTTTTTAATATAATTTATTGACAAATTGGTTTCCATACAGCACCCAGAGCTCATCCCAACAAGTGCCCTCCTTAATGCCCATCACCCACTTTCCCCTCTCCCCCACCCCCAATCAACCCTCAGTTTGTTCTCAGTATCCAAGAGTCTCTTATGGTTTACCTCCCTCCTTCTCTGTAACTTTTTTTTCCCCTTCCCTTACCCCATGGTCTTCTGTTAAGGTTCTCAGGATCCACATATGAGTGAAAACATGGTATCTGTCTTTCTCTGACTGACTTATTTCACTTGGCATGATACCTTTAAGTACCATCCACGTTGCTGCAAATGACATGATTTCATTCTTTCTCATTGCCAAGTAGTATTCCATTATATATGTAAACCACATCTTCTTTATCCATTCATCACTTTCAACAATAGCCAAATTATGGAAAGAGCCTAAATGTCCATCATCTTATTATCTTTAATGTCATATCTTTACTATTATCATTTAATTTTAATTTTCTATTTTAATTTTATTACTATTTCTTCTTGGTTTTCAATCTCATCGTGTTAGTTTGCCTGGGTTGCCATAACAAATTGCCACAGCCTGGGTGGGTCAAACAACAAAAACATTATTTTCTCACACTTCAGGAAGCTGGAAGTCCAAAATCAAGGTGCCAGTTGGTTGATATATTTTGAGGACTCAGTCAGTTTCGATTAAGGCCCCATTCTATTAGCCTCATTTTAAATAATTTGCCTCTTAAAATGCCCTATTTTCAAAAACAGTCATACCCCTATGACCCACTCATGTGACCTCATTTAAACTTAATTACCCTTTTGAAGATTTTATCTCCAAATGTAGTTACATTCTAAAGTTATGAGCTTGGGACTTAAAATATATGAATTTTGGGAGGTCACAGTTTAACTTACCACATTATTGAAGTTTACTGTTTATTTTGCATATTTTGTGTTTTGTTTACTAGCTTAATTTCATTGAGGTCAGAGAAAACACTAGGAATATTTTATTGCAGGTTTAATGGCCCCCTGTGTAACAGATTTTGATAAATGTTTTGGTAAGTGTTCCCAATACAATTTATATATATATATATATATATATATATATATATATATATATATGATTTCATTATCCTCTATAGTACTATAAAAGCATTGTATGCATGTGTGTGTGCATGTGTGTGTATGAGAGTGAATACATACATATTAATTTGCTCAATTTGATAATCAGTTAGGTCAGATCTACAATATAGTGAGTGACATTTCTGTCTTGTTATCTTCGCTACTGAGAAAGGTGTGCTATTGTATTGCTATCTGATCATGGTTTGCCTGTACCTCCTTTTAACTGTGTCAAATTTTGCTAAAGGTATTTTGAAACTACATTAATGGGTCTATATCGACTTTGGAGTGTCATATCTTACGGTTGGGTTGATAATGTTTACATTATAAAATGGCTTTTTTTTTTTTTTATATCTGGCTTGAAAAACTCACTTTAGTACTTATGTTGGTGCTTAAATTTTTAGTCTTACTTTGCACAGTTTCAGAGCTTGACAAATCCTTGAGGCCGGGACAAAGCAGGATTCAGCCAATTAATTGGGCACATTAAGTTCAGTTTTTCCACTGCCCTTTAGTGACACTGCCAAAAGTTCTTCTCTCCCTCGGTAAGAATGTACTGAGACCCACTGCTCATTCTGAGTCTCTAACACAAGCCCCGGTTGGGAGATACCCCTAGGGAGATGTATTGCCTTCAACTCAATTTTAAGAGTATCCCGTCTCTTATAAAGCTCTTTATTGTTTAAAAACAGATGATACTTGTACTATTTACTACGTCTTCTTGTAGCTATTGGAGGTAGTAACATTCTACTCATACACTATTCCATTTTAATCAGAAACCTCAATCTTCATTAAAACTAAAAGCAGAGGGATGCCTGGGTATCTCCGTCAGTTCAGCATCCAAGTTGATTTCCAGTCACGTCAACATCTCGTAGTTCACGAGTTCCAGCCCTGCATCGGGCTCTGTGCTGACAATGCAGAGTCTGCTTGGTTTCTCTCTCTCCCTCTTCCTGCCCCTCCCCCACTCACACAGCCTCTCAAAACAAACAAATAAATAAATAAACTTTAAGAAAAACAACTAAAATCAGCAGTCTTACATATGTGATATTTGTTATTTGTGGAAAAAAAAGAGGAAAGGAAAATGCCATATTAACTCTAATATATCATACAAGATGAGAATAATTTAAAATACCTCGGGGGCATTTTGAACTCATTGAATCAAATGATTGATTCTAGTATCAAATTATTTCTTATTTTTACCTAGGATAGAATTCTATAGTGTTAAATAAACTTAAAACATTAGATTTCCAGGTGAATTTTATATTTTGGTATGAAACTGTAGAAGCCTCACCATATTAGGCAAACTGCCTGCACCAATCATTCTTATTCTTCTCTCAAATCAATTGCAAAATTTTATTTTATGGTTTTACTGTAACTCATATCCTACACAAAATCCTAATTGAAAAGAGTTTGACAGCCTGTGTTTTAACCTCCTCTAGACAATACTAGACAATACGACACATCCCCAAACCATATTGTACAATTTGTTACAAATTGCAGTTTACTCAAGAGAGACTTAAAATGATGATAAATGACAGAATTAGTTAGAATAAGTTACTCTGACTTTGAAAATGATTTCTAGTCCACGTTAGGAAGCCATAAAATACAATCACATAAACTAAATCAAATCTGGCAGGGAAAAATTTCAGATACCTGGAGATATCCTTTGTCATGAGAGCCTATATTGAAATTTAAATAAGAACATATACAAAATACACTTTTTGAATATCTTCTACTTTTAAAAATTATTTTGACTCATAAGTAAATACCCTAGATCTGCCCTTATGAAAGAGTAAGTAGGAGACACTGACTGGCTTATAACAACTTTGCAAAATAGGTAAAACCCTGCCCTCTATACTTTCAGAGAAAAATGAGATTTAATTAATTGCATAACTTATTTTTTTCTGAATAAAATACTTATAAAGACTTAAGACTGGAAATAAACCAGCATTAATTCTTATATGACTCATAAGCATGGATTATACACTGTTCTGAGGCAGGAAACATGACTGTCTGGTCCTCCGCTATTTATTATGCCAGGCACATGGTAGGAATGACTAATCAATTCAGATTTAATTAATTTAAATCAAAGGGACATTATACAAATATTTAATCCTTTTCAAAATTCAATAAACTTACTATAAATATCATATTTCCAAGACAAGGAAGAAGACAATAAAAGGTAACAAGCCTTTAACTTAGTATATGTCTAGGAGCCTAGTATACGTCTTTTTTTTTAATTATTACTTTTAAATTTTTATTTTAGGGAGAGAGAGATGGGGAGGGCAGGGAAGGGACAGAAGAAGAGAGAGAATCTGAAGCAGGCTCCATGCTCAGTGAATGGAAGGGGGCTTGATCCCATGACCCGGGGTAATAACCTATAATCTGAGTCATCAGAAATCTGATGCTTAACCAACTGAGCCACCCAGGCGCCCAGAGATTAGTAAATTTCATCTGACTCCTTAGCTTCTGCTCTTTCTGTTATAGCTTACCACATCCAGCAATATTCACTTGTTTCTGTTTTTAGCGTTCTATGAAACGTGTGTGTGTGTGTGTGTGTCTAAGTGTGAATCTTGATAGATTACAGAAATTTTGGATATTTCCTTTTTATATGGTGATCTCGAATTAATACCTTCATCTTGTGTTTTTATTCTCATTTTATTCTCAGATATGTGCACTACCTTTCCTGTTCCTATTTCTAAAGTTTGATCTTTGCTATCCTAATATATAAGTATCATTTGCTACACTTAAATTTGGAGATTTTTGCATGCGTCAGTGTTCTGCAGAGAAACAGAGGCAGTAGGATATGTGTGTGTGTATATATATATATGTATATATATATGTGTATATATATGTGTGTATATATATATGTGTATATATATGTGTGTATATATACGTGTGTATATATATGTGTATATATATGTATATATATACATATATATGTATATATATATATATATATATATATGGATTAGTTAGAATAAGTTTCCATATATATGGAGGCACATGATATCATATGATTATGGAGGCATTGAAGTCCCATGATCTAATTTCTCCAAGTTAGACACCCAGGAAACCAGTGGTGTAATTCTAGTCTGAGTTCAAAGGCCTGAGAACCAGGAGAGCTGAAGATATAAATCCTAGTACAAGATGGGGCACCTGGGTGGCTCAGTTGGTTAAGAGTCCAACTCTTGATTCTGGCTCAGGTCATGATCTCATGGTTTGTGAGTTCAATCCCTGAGTCTGGCTCAATGAGGAGCCTGCTTGGGATTCTCTCTCTCTCTCTCTCTCTCTGCCCCTCCCCACTCACTCTCTCTCTCCTCAAAATAAATAAATAAACTTTATTTTAAAAAATCTTAGTATATGAGCAGGAAACTGATGTCCCAGATCAATAGGCAGCCAAGAAACAAAGAGAGTAAATTCCTTCTTCCACTCCCTTTTGTTCTATTCAGGTCATCAATGGATTGAATGGTTTCCACCCACACCGGAGAGAGTCATCTACTTTATGGAATCCACTGATTCAGATGCTAATCCCATCTGGCAACATCTTCACAGACACACCCAGAAATAATGTTTAATCTAGGCACCCATGGCCAGTCAAAATGACACTTGAAATTAACCATCAGATTATTTCTCATTTCTCCTATTCTCCAGAGAATTTCACAGGTAAAATTTGGATCACCTGTATCTTTGAGGAGTATGTGTGAATTGTGCATAAGTGTAAGTATGAATACACACACACTCACACACACACACAAACACACATGAGAATCTTACAAGGTAAAAGAAAATAGGAGTCTGAAACCACAGGGCAAAACTCAGGTTTTGTTTCCAGTAATGTACAATAAGTATTCTGAAAAAATATAATAAATGAATATATATAAGTAAACATCTATATCCTCAAAATTATCAACAGTCTTCCATCACTCTATGGGTAGTACTTGTCATTAAGAATGAAATTCCTTGCGGCGCTTGGGTGGCTCAGTCGGTTGAGCTCCCAACTTCAGCTCAGTTCACAATCTGGAGGTCCGTGAGTTCCAGCCCCGCGTCTGGCTCTGGGCTGATGGCTCAGAGCCTGGAGCCTGCTTTGGATTCTGTGTCTCCCTCTCTCTCTGCCCCTCCCCCGTTCATGCTCTGTCTCTCTCTGTCTCAAAAATAAATAAACGTTAAAAAAAAAAGAATGAAATTCCTTAAGACATAAAGAAATAAAAATACTAGATCAGTTCCAAGAACACATCTATATCTGAACCTGGGTCAGTCCCCTGATGATGTGTTCAAGTTATTTGGCAGAATGTGTGTGGTTGACAAGATGGGATGTGGGCTCTAAGAAACTAGAAAAATAAGTCAAATATTTAAATTTTAAGGAATCAAGACTATACAAAGATAAATGTTCAAATATTTGAGAGCATAGAGATTTGAATACTGGAAAAGACTTAGCCTTTAGCAACTATAGAATGGGTATTATGACCATTTTGTTCACAGATAGTTGTATAAGCAACTGTTGTAAAACTTAAAAACATTTTATTGTATTTCATGTATTTGTGGGCAAATAATTCAGATAGGACTTTGCTAGGAGACACTTCAATTAAAGATGACCTCTGGGCTCTAAAACCACTTTCCTCAACTACCAAGCAGTTACCCGGAAATTGAGACTCAGCTAGGTCCCTCTCCCTGTCTGTGACACCTCAGGACCTCTCTATGTAGTCTCTCCATCAAGTTAGTTGAACTCACATGATTGTTCTTGGCTTGTAAATTGAAGCTTTTTAGGGGTCTAGATGGTAGTTTCCAGTTTTGTGTGATTTACACCCAGAAGGCCTGGAATTGATTTTTACCACATGATTGGTCAAGCAAGTTACTAAGGCCAGCATAGGGTAACAGGTAAGGAAATTAGACTTCATCCTTAGTGAGAATTATAAAATAATTTGTAACCAGAATCCATCACAATGAGCTTGTAAATATCATAATTAATGATACAGAACTAATCTGGTCGGCATCAATGTGGGAAGACTTATGTCAATGTGAGTCAATTCCAAAAGTCATTTGACTTTCACCCATCTCCTGGAGGCCAACTGTTCAGCAAACATATGAGATAATCAAAGAATATAGGGAAAGAAATCAAGCTGGAAAATACAGGCAAAAAAATGTGATACCTTGTAAGTAGAAAGCATGATTATTCTGGAGTGCTCTTAATGCAAGAATATGCTTAGGGGGCTTATCAATAGAAAATAATGACTTCAAATGCATAGAAACATGACATTGTAGATAAAAGTTCTAAGCAGGTCCTAGCTACTTTGTGTTATTGTGAGTCCTAGGCAGGATTATCGAGTTACATATCTGTGAAAACACGCATGCACAAACATACATACAAACAAAGAGCTTAATGGTTTTAAAAGCACCAGAAAATAAAATTAAAAGGAAGCATTTAAAAAATGAATGTACTAATCAATATACTAATCAATATAACCTCCGATGAATATCATCATAAAATAATTCCCAAAGTAAGAAAGTGTATTAGGGTTGGAAGAAACAAAGGTATTTTTATTGGAGGAGACAGATTAATGACATTTCTGCATTACCATCTATATAGATGCTTCTAATTATTCACTCATTATTGAATATTTAGTAGAGAAAGCAGATCTATTTGTTCCATCTGCTTTTATTAATCAGTATTGGAAGTGATACCGACTGCCTGTCATCACTTGTCTCCATTTTGATACAATGTCAAAATATTTGCATTATTTGGTTGGTTACAACTGATGACCAATGTGTTGCTAATTGGTACTCCCGGATCATGTGTTCACCATTTTGTGCCAACTCCATCACCACCACCTTATGGCTACAAAACAACCCATATTCTTGTCCATGGGAAAAAGTTTTTCCCCTCTTTGATCCCTCTCATCAATCGCATCTATCAGAAATGTGTGTTATGTTTCCTTTTGACACTTGTACATCTAAGAAACACTGTGAAGGAAAGGGTGGGGATAGATCAATTACCTTTGATGCGAGTGATTTATCTTGAATACAAACTGAATTTTATAGATGGAAACAAAGATTTCAATGCCCAGAGCTCAATAACCACTAACATATTATCTCTGGGCTCCTGGGTGTCTCGGTGCATTAAGTGTCTGACTTCAGCTCAGGTAATGATCCCACGCTTTGTGAGTTCAAGCCCACATCACGCTTGCTGCTGCAGGGGGGAGCCTGCTTTGAACCGGCTGTCTCCCTATCTCTCTGCCCCTCCTCTGCTTGTTCTCTCTCCCTTTCTCTCTCTATCTCTCTCTCTGTCAAAAACAAACATTTAAAACTAAAATAAGATATTATCCCAAATGCATGTATTCAAAACAATATATGTTATACCTGAATATCTAGATAGATGTTCTTTTGGCTTTTCTTTTTTATTATGAGATACTTATGAACTCTGTATATTTGCTAAGTCATTCTGATACATAGTCTGTTACTTGGTTACATTTCCTATTCCAGGGTGAAATATTCACAGGAACGATGTTAATAAATACACGTTTAAAAAGATTTCAAAACCAAATTAATTGAGTAGAGTGGAATAGAATTACCAAAGGTGAGAAAATTTAACACCACCAAAATGTGCTCCCTCATAAATTAAATTTTTTTCTCAGCTATTGGTTAAGTAGTAAGCAATGGAACATTTATTTTTTTTTCCTTTTTGCAAGTCAAGTTTTTTGTTTGTTTTGTTTTTCATGATAGTGTGGTAAAGAGCCACCTTGAGTTAGAGGCAGAAAAAGCTAACAGATTAAGAAATAATGAGATAGGAATAAATTATGTTATTGCATATGACTTTGTAATTTGGTGAAATTATCGTCTGTCCTGACAATTTATCTTTTTATGTAATATTATTAAATTTGAAATTCAAATGTAAAGTCTAATTAGAAAATATTTTCCAAGGGGTGCCTGGGTGGCTCAGTCTGGTTAAGTGTTGCACTTCAGCTCTGGTCATGATCTCACAGCTTGTGAGTTCGAGCCCTGTGTTGGGCTCTGTACTGACAGCAGAGAGTCTTAAGTCTGTTTCATATTCTATGTCTTCCTCTCTCTCTCTGAATCTCCCCTGCTCGCACTCTGCCTCTTTCTTTCAAAAATAAATAAAACTTAAAAAAAAAAAGAAACTTTTTTCCAATAAACATGATCAAATTTATGTGAGAATTTTTTACCTTTACATGGAATATTGTTGATCTGATTTTATGATCTAATTCAGAACCCATTAGGGATGATGTATATGGTATATGTTATACAATTGGCATATCCCAGTAAAGCTAAATTAATTAGAATTTTCCTCATTATAATTTATTGACTGCCTGATGCTTTGATTTGGAAATCAATGGGTATGATTTGCAATTGGTTTGGCGAGGTAAAATCAAAGTTATAATTTTAGGGTTCTCATTCTGCTTTTGAAGTCTTTTATTGCTAATTAATTTGTGTTTGTTTTCAGAAGACCCAAAGATAAAGAACTTTTCAATATTATTATGCATAGCTTTCAAGACACGGTAACCCTGCAACGTTCTAGGGCAGGTGACCAACATCATTATTACTATTGTTTGTTTATCAGGACTAAGTCCATATTGTTTATTAATTTGTAAAATAGGACAAACACTTATTCTACAGGGTTATTGTGAATTAATACATCACATGAAAAATGATATTAGGATCATAGGTCCTAATCATGATCATAATTTAGGACCTATGATATGAGAGGGATCAGTAACAACTATTCTGCCTCATTCCCATAATTCATTAACATAAATATACAAGTTAATATTTAAACAAGTAAATTGTTTTGGGGACACTCTTATTCTTCTAGATACTTTTTAGATATTTGTTCATTAATCTCACCAATTACTCTCTAATATAGGCAATGTAATTTTCCACAATTCACAGGTGACTAATGTTTATAAAATATTTATAAATATTTATAAAGTAAGGTATGTAATACCAAATTTATGTTTTTTTCTTTTTACTTAAGATTTGTGTTAACATATTATCCATTCTCACTAAAGCAGCATAAAAACCTGTCACAACATGAAGTTAATACTGTGCACGGGCTCTAACAGTCAGACTTAAAATAATGGGCTGCTGTCCTGGGTCAAGGTGAAAGGCTCATTTGGCATTTTAAAAGAAAACTGTCTTCCAGATTTGAATTAGGTCATTCTGGCAGAAGGTGTTATCAAACTTTCTGCTTAAAAGATAACCCCATTGTATAAACTGCAAATATAAATGACCTCAAAGGAACAAATTAATGAAGCATTTGCAAGGATTTTATTTTTTCACAGCATGATCTCTTCTTTAAAGTTACATCAAAGATGGGATGTTATAACCTAGAACTATGGCTTTATCAGAAGGATACCTTTATGTAAAATACCAATTTGACAGGATCAAAATATCTTACTCTGGGAAGACTCTAACAAGAAAATTCATGTTGAAAAAGATTTATACTAAAAGAGTTTTCAATATATAAATATGAACAGAATATACATGGATATAAAGGCATTTTTGGCAATATATCAATATAATTCCATAATGTAAGTGTAGGCAATGGTATATCAACTTATTAATGTTGTAATGTATATTGTTTTAAACACATAATAAAAAGGCTATACAAATATTAGAAAAATGATGTTAGGGAATGAACACAAGTGGGAAACATTCCTGGAAAAAATTTATTTATAAACAAATTTCAAAAACTAATAAAATTAGACAAAATTTAATTTAAAGACTATTTACTTACTGTGCTACATACCAAGCCATGACCCCAGTTCCAGGCAAAATACATACCTGTATTATATTTTATTCAATTACTTTTTTCCCCCACAGTCCAGTAACTTATTTTATATCTGAGTAATTTCACAAACAAACCTGATGAATAGCAATATTTTGTTTGCGTTCCCGCTTCCATACACTCTTTATCTAAAACACCATAGTATCCAACATACGCAAACCCATGGGGAGGGTTAGTAAATACACACAGATTAGAATCATGGCGCTCTTTGCTCCGGAAAGGGATGATCCCACAGGATACAGCTCGGGATACAGCAAGGCATAAAGACACATGTTACATATGAAGCGACCAAAAATACACTAGCATTTTCAATATGTGTGAAGAGGAAACCTGCAGAGGTTAAGGGCCTTCTATGCTCATTTAAAAGTCAGGCAGGTTGCCCCTAATGTGTTTTCCAAATATTTTGGAGAGTACTGCATTCCAGGGTAGGATATGCTGATTAATGTTGTCTTTGTCGCCTTGATAGTCTTACATAGTCACATCCCAGTTTTTTTTTTTTCTTTTGCTGTAGCTTTTGTTTGAATGCAAGAGATGTAAGTGAATTCAGACAATACATATCATCTATCTATCATGAATGTATGTGTATAAAGAAAACTATTTCATTTCCTTTATGTATCATGCACTCACATAATTTCATTTCCTTTATGTATCATTCACTCACATATGTAGCTCATTTAAACAATTGGATAATGGAACATCACTTCTTTTTTAGATAAGGTAACTAAGGCTTAGGGAGGATAATTTGTTTCTAACAGGAAATGATGCAAGAACAATCTACTCAGACCTGACAGATTCCAGTGCTTATGTTTTATCATTACAATACTTTATCTCTGGGAGGCGCCTGGGTGGCTCAGTCAATTAGGTGGTTAAGCATGGAACTCTTGGTTTCCTCCCAGGTCATGATATCATGGTTTTGAGTTCCAGCCCCACATAGGGCTCCCCACTGACAGTGAAGAGCCTTCCTGGGATTCTCTCTTTCCTTCTTTCAGGAGACCAAATTGTGTATATCTCTTCTTTCTCTGACTCTCCCCTGCTTTCTCTGTCTCTCTCTCAAAAAATAAATAAACTTTAAAAAACAAAGCAACAACAAAAAACCCAATACTTTATCTCTGATTGTTGTTTCTTTGAAGTATTAAAACTTTATTGGTTAGATATTAAATTAGTTTATGAGGCAGATAGTTTCTTAAATGCTACTTATCTCATAATTTTTATTTGACAAAATAGTACATTTGTATATTATAACGTGTCCAAAGTATAAAAAATAAAACTAACAAACGTCTGCATGCATTTTGAGAACAGATACTAAGTTTTTATATTGTGGGAATTAGGTAGCATTACAAACTTTTGAAAACTCCAGGCAAAAACAAAAATCATTTCATATATAATTAATTTGATTTATAAATTAAGAGAAGCTTTGTATCTATCCACTAATCTAAGGTATTACTCCACTAAATACCTAAAGAAACTTCCCATGTTAAAAAAAAAAAACACATAAAATATGAAAAAGCAACAATTCAAAAAAGGATTTTGAACATGTAAAACATTGCAATGAATAAATAAAAAATTACCATTAAAATAAAAGAGATACTGTTTTTACCTGTATTAGGTAAGCAATAATGGGGGGCAGGGGGATATCCAGGGTTGTTCGTGAAGTGTGAAATGAAAAATAATTCTAGGGAATATAATTTTTTATTTTTTTAATATGTATGAAAGGCTTTTCTTTGGAGGAGTTACAAAAACAATGGAAAACATAAAAATGCTAAATCATGATTATTAAAAATTTGTTGTCTGGACATACAACGGAATGCTATGTGCTTCCTAAAAAAGATAAGGGAATAGCTAACATCATGAGAAGTGTTTCTGATATTCTGAAAACTCAGGAAACCAAATTGTGTATATCTCCATATGTATACTGATGGAGAATAAAAAGTGAGAGCAAGAGAAAAAGAGTGAGACTGATGATAAAGCGTGAAGAGGAAACAGAGAGACTATGAGAGAAAGAGGTAAGAGATAGGCCAGTAGATTCACTGGGATAAGTGTATGATTTCTGAATGGGATTATAGGAGATTTTACATTCTATTCTTGTAGTTTGTACATTCTATTCTTGTATTTCTCTATATTTTCCAAATTTCATTTAAAGTTTTACATATTTAAAATATATTTTACTTATAATATGAAAATTATCCTTAAAATTTATAAGACACCCACATAAAATGTGAAGAGTTTTAGTTTGTTTGTTTGTTTGTTTGTTTGTTTTAATTCTGAACCACGGTGCACTCTCAGCAATGGTTCCTACAAGCATCCTCTCTAATTTATTTATTTCATTGGTTACAGTGATAGGCAGAATTCTAAAGGTGTCCCCCAAATCCCTGTCCTCTGGTCATTCAGTAAAACACTAGTCTAGGCATGCTGTGAAACAACTCCATGGTTGGAATTAAAGTTCTTGACCTTGAAACAGGGAGATTGTCTTCAATTGTCAAAGTGGCCCAATCTAATCACTTGATCCCTAAAAAAGCCTGGGACAAACTCAGGCCTAGGGTTGTTGTCTTCCAAGTTGAAGAATGGGACTGCAAGCAGCAGCTTGGAGAAGGGGAGAAGCAACCCCAGCCAAGAGTCAACAAGGAAATACAGACTCCATCCTAGGTACCCCAGCAGGGAGTGCGCCCTACAGACACTTTGATTTCAGCCTTTTGAGACCCTAAGCAGATCTTTGTTTAAAGCTGCTAAACTGTGGAACTTTTACCAGAGCAATAGAAAATTAATAGCTACTGCTTTCTAGGTCCATTCTCCTCTCTTAATCCCATCCCTCATCATATTGTTGATGCTCTAACGTGTTTAATATATATCATTGAATTGGTAAGTTAGTCATATAAAAAAGTAATATTTATATGTGCAGGTAATTTAATTAATATAAATCAATTTGTGCTATATAAATTGTATAAATAATTTATATAAATGAATTTATTCGGGGCACCTGGGTGGTTCAGTCGGTTGAGCGTACGACTTCGGCTCAGGTCATGAGGCTCAGGTCATGATCTCACAGTCCATGAGTTCGAGCCCTGTGTCAGGCTCTGTGCTGACAGCTCAGAGCCTGGAGCCTGCTTCGGATTCTGTGTCTCCCTCTCTCTCTGCCCCTCCCCTGCTCATGCTCTGTCTCTCTCTGTCTCAAAAATAAATAAAAACATTAAAAAAATTAAAAAAAATGAATTTATTGCCTCTCAAGATTTGAACAGTGACATGTTTATCTGTGTTCATAGGCTACTGCTTTTAAATTTTACATAATTCATGGAGTCAATGAGGTATCAGCATATTTCACTTTTTCTTTCCTCCTGTGATAGTCTTACAGTTGGCTTTCGTTCTTCACAAATGCAAACAGTATTGTGATTAATATCCAAGCTCAGGACTAATTATATACCTGTTACATTAATTCATAATTTATCTAAATTATTTGCTATTACTTTATATAATGATTACACTATACCTTCCTAAGATAATCAAATCTTCCTTTCACCTTTGTTACTTTCTTTAACGCTCCATATGTTTGCATAATATATTTGAATTAATTTTGCCAATCGTATCAATGTGAACTTTAATCTCACTTTTGTTTTAAAATACATTTCTTTGATTTCTGTCCATGTTAAGTATGTCTTCATATTCTTGTTCACTATTCATTTTTTTTCTGTCTGTAACCAGTCTGTATGTGTGTGTGTATGTATATATATATATATTTTTTTTTTTTTGCCTATTTTCCTTTGATCTATATGTTTTTTTTTTTCTCTTGTTTATTTTTAAAAGTTTCTTGTAAATTCTAACTGGTAATGTGAAGACGTTTGGGGAGGCAATTTTATCATCCTTATAGAAATATAATTTATATACAACACAATCCACCTATTTTCAGTAGCAATATTGTGGTATTGTTGGAGGTTTGTCCTTTTTGTTTTTCATTTAGGTGAATATATAGTGGTGTCTTCTTGTCAACGTATACATGATGTAGCAAGGTAGTAATGAGTGTTGATTAGAGCAACAAGTTTGATGTTTCTTCAAAACTTTAACATTTCCACCTTGAGTAGGCTGGTGTTAGAGAAGAAAAAGAAATATAACATGAAAATATTCCCAGCATATTTTTTTTGTTAACTTATTTGTCTTGAGAAAGAGAGAGAAAGAGAGAAAGAGCAGAGGAGGGGGCAGAGAGAGAAGGAGAGTGAGAATCCCAAGCAGGCTCCGCACTGTCAGCACAGAGCCTGACACAGGGGCTCCAACTCACGAACCGTGAGATCATGATCTGAGCCAAAATCAAGAATCGGAACCTTAACCAACAGAGCCATCCAGGCACCCCATCCAGGCATGATTTTTTAATTCTTTTTTTAAACAGCTTTACTGAGGTGTATTTTATATATTATACAATTAATCATTTCTTGTGAACAATTCAAGAATTTATAGTAACTTTACTGAATGATTACACCATCACCATAAATCTATTTCAGAATGTTTTTATCCAAGATTGCCCATTTGCAGTTAATTCTTGCTTCCACCCCAGACCCAGGCAGCCACTAATTTATTAAACATTTTGTGAATAGTTCCTGTAAGTGGATTTATAGAATATGTGGTCTTGCATCCAGCTTCTTTTACTTAGCATAATGTGTTTAGAAGTTCATCCTTAAGGCAATCATTTTCTTTTCAATTTTGAATAACGTTTCTGGCTATGGATATACTACATATTATCTATCAACCAGCTGATAGATATTTAATTCTTTGCAAATTCTCCACATTGTGTTCACAGGTTTTCTGTCTTATGAATAATGCTGCTCTAAGCATTTTCACTTCAGTCTTTTTGTAGACACGTTGTCATTTATCTTTGACAGATACCTAGGAATGGAATTATTAGATTATATGGTAGTTTTACTTTTAGCTTTTAGAGAAATCTACGAACTGCTTTTGAAAATGGTCGCACTATTTTACGCTCTTGTTACAACATGTCTGGTTTAGCCACATCCTTGTCAACATGTGTTATTGTTTGTCGTTTTGATTATAGCCATCCTCCTACATAGGAAGTAGTATCTCGTGAGCTAATTTGCATTTCCCTAATTACTAATGATATCAAATAACATTCTATTCATTTGAAATATTATAATTAGCTGATTGTTGCTTTGATGCACACTGTTCATTCACATCCCACTTGATTAATTGAGATACTTATTTTGAGCCATAGTAGATAGATGAATAAAGCTAATAGTGTGCATAATATTAATATAAATCACTTCAAAGAGCACAGGGTACTTGTGAAAATATTTTAAATTAATGAATAGTAGCACAGTTCTACAGTTAAATATTAAATACTATTGACATTTCAGAAATTGCACACCTATGTTAAAATGAACAAGTTATATTAGAATTAAAATTTTTTAAGTATAGCTTACTCGTGAATGATATAAAGTTAATTAGTTTACTTCCCTGATGATATCAGCTTATATAAGTCACAAAGATATTCCACAGAATCTCCTTTTCTATACAGATCTGGATTAGACTTGAAGAGAAATTTTGCACAATATTTGGAAGGCAAAGTAAAGCATCAGCCATCATTGGGTTTGTAGGCTTCCTGACTATATGAAATTCTGATTTACAGAACATGAATTATAGGACTATTAACCATAACCTCTTGAAATATCTGTTCCACCAGAAGGAAATTATTTACATCTCCAGTGGACAAAAACCTATATGTTAACCTCTTCCCCTACAGAGTAGTTAAATAATAATAGCTCTGTAAATAAAAAGTCTAGTGCAGCATTTTCTCTAAAAGAAAACCAGCGACTTGGCATATTTGCCTAAAACAAATTAACTCAATATCTAAATATACTCAAACAAGAAAGCACACACTTTCCTGGAGAGCCTGGGTGGCTCAGTCGGTTGAGTGTCCGACTCTTGATTTTGGCTCAGGTCATGATCCCAGGGTGCTGGATTGAGGCCTCTGTTAGGCTCTGTGCTAAACACGGAGGCTGCTTAAGATGCTCTGTCTCTCTCCCTCTGCCCCTCTCCCCAACTCGCACTCTCTCTCTCTGTCTCTCTTTCTCTAATAAAATAATAATAATAAATTAAAAAAAAAAAAACAAGAAAGCACACACATTCTTTAGCACACGCTTTCTTTACCTTCTACTCCCAGGTAGTTGCCAGTTATTGGTATCTTTTGGAATTTCTAATTTTATGGATAAATTCCTCTTCCTTTTTTCCCTCCTCTCTTCTACCTTCTCTGATAAATCTTATCCACGTAACCACACATTTCACTAAGAAGTTTACTTTCTCTTACTATCCCATATCACAGTGATTTCTTCCAAGGTTTATTTTTTGTTTTGCTTACAATATTCTAAAATCCACTCAAAAGGAATTTTTATGTAAGTTTTCTAAGTATTTCTTTTAACTTGAAATTGTATTTTTTTCATTGTAATTTAAGGAATCATTTAACTGCATATGTAATTCTAAGTTGAACTTTATTTTCTGTGATACACTTTAAATATTACTCTAGTTGTGTTTTTGTAGTCAACATTTCTGTGTTTGTTCCTCATACATACTTCTTTTAAGATAATCAGTGGTTATCTCTCCGGAAAGTTAACAGTTTTATTGTTTATTCATTTTTTGTATCTTGTTTGTTTTGTCTTTGATGTGTTACAATGCCTTATAATTGTGTAGCTTCTTTCAGGATTGTGATCATTACCCATATCAAGAAAGTATTTTTCTATTTTAAAAAGTAGAAGAAAATATTTGCAAAAATAATAACAATCACTTCCCAAAGTAAACAATGGTGTAAAAACTCAGATGGGAAAGCCTCAGATTGTGCCAAATCAAATCACTTAGACAAGTAAACACAAACACGGATATACACACACATTTACACAAGTCCACTGGTTATCAAGTATTTCTCTCCATTTTAAATGAAGATCCTTCCTTCCATTAAACTAGTTAATTCAATAATAACTCTAGTGATACAGAGAAGTCACAGGAAGTGCACAGAAACATGGGTATTTCACATATTATCACACCACTTTCTTCTCTTGTCTCCTCCCCTCCCCTTCCCTCCCCTCCCCTCCTCTCCTCTCCTCTCCTCTCCTCTCCTCTCCTCTCCTCTCTTCTCTTCTTTCCTCCTCTCTTAATCATAATATCCTGAGCCAAACTGGTTGAGTATATTTCTTTTTTTATATATTTAATAATGACATGATAACATTCGACAATGATGGTGAGATGGTTCATAGCAAAGGTTTCTAGATAAAAATAGAAAATCCTTTACCCCTGGAAAGGATTCAAGCTTCCATCTTCTAGGTTTATTATTTGACAAGTTAAATAGATAGTGAAGTAATTTAACAAATCCTTTTTCTTCCCAACAACATCTATATTTAGACCTATATGAATCCTATGCTATCCCCTCCTGCTCTGAGGAAATAATTGAGGTGAAGGTCACGGGGCTGAACCTGCTTTATAGACAGAAATGAACATAAACCAATTTAGTGATGACAGAAACATTATTGTCATCACATCATTTAAAAAAGTTTCATGTTTCTTACGTGCATTTCTTTGAAGTCATGAAAAATGCCATTACTCTCCTGGGGTGAAGTCGACGCACCTCCCCTCTCACCCTCAATTCTCTGGCACCTGTGTCTTCCTTGCCCCACAGTTTCTCCCAACCCCTAGCTATGTGGCTTTCCCATTTCTCCTGGACTTTTACCGTATGTCTATATTTGATATTTTAAATTCATCCCTTCCTTTCATTTTCCAGATTTCTAGTTCCTTTTCTTCTCCTTATGTTTTTCATTGTTAAAAAAAAAAAAATCACTAAAGCTCCAAAGATGCAGCCTGATAAATAAAATACCTTGTAGAGTATTGTGATAGGAAGACCCTCTGGTAGGCCACTTTTGGAGAAGAGGTGTATTCATATTATATACTGAAATGTGACTTAAAATTATATGCACTAAATATCCATGCTGTCAGCATAGAACCTGAAGTGGGGCTTGATCCCATGAACCATGAGATCATGACCTGACTTGAAGTTAAGAATCAGAGGCTTAACCAGCTGAGCCAGCCAGGTGCCCCTATTGTAGTGTAAAATATTTTCATGCGGATCTGATTATTAGCATTTGTTAAACGGGTATTATAATATTTAAAGGTAAAGGCTTGGGGGGAAAAAAAGGAAATTAAAGAGAAAGGCTTGTGACAGACCAAACTAACTAACATTATGTCTGCAAAGTCATTTTATAGGACAATTCTACATTTTACGGCATAGGTTCTTGCCATAGCAAAGCAAAATAGCTATTATAATCATTGTGAGACTAGATACAAACACAAAAGAAAACCTGTGAGATTCTCTACTGGTTTTCCAGGCTTAATCCCATGAACCTAGATTAGAAAATATATTAAGCATCATTACCAAGGTCTATCCAAGAAAACAATTGGGACACATTTTCTCTTTGACAGTTAATATTATGAATTACAAATTAGGAGAGATTAGGTCTCTTCGTACACTTAAAAGCAACAGGAAGATGTATAGAAAGAAAAGTAAATACAGAGAGTAGGATAGAAACGATAAAGTACAAAAAGCCTTCAAAGAAAAGGGAAGCCTAGCTGATTTGTAGTTAGTAGACATTTAGCTTCTGTGTAAATAGGTTTGACAATCTAAAACCAGAACTGATTGACAGCTGCATTTAAACTCCTCATGTTTTTGGTATTACTATCACAGGGCTTATAACCTTGGAATGAGAGGACTCGATCTTTCTTCAAAACACTTTGCCTCAGTAAGGCTAATCTGAATTTCAAAGTTCTTTGGAAATTTTCCCCTTTAACTCTTAAGAGAAATGAATATTTTGCCACTGGACCTCTTTGTTGAGAGAAATCACAGTGTGTGATTTCTGGATGTCCAAATTCCAATCTTCAGTGATTAAAATATGAAACATTTTAATCAAAAGAGAAATGAAGCAATTCTCACCATGCCCTCCTTCAGGGAGTCAACAGTCCACTGGCAGATGGAGCCATAAGCCTCAACTTAAGTTTTCTGGAATGTTCACGGTGAGTAAAAAATAACCATCAAGGTTATAATTTCACACCTCTAGAAACTATTTCAATGTGTATCAAAGAAAAAAGTCACTTGGCATCCTAATACCAATTCCCTGCACTTTCAGATCTACTTAAGTGTGTGAAGACAGAGTACATAAAAAATAAGACTTCAAATAAACTAAATTTGCACAGAAAGAGAGAGACAGAGGAAAAAAAAAACCTTAACATTTACACAAAGTCAGTCAGTAAATTTCTTCAGGAAGCAAACAGACTGATTTCCACCATGGGTAAAATGTGAAAACACAACAGTGTCAAAATGCCTGCTTTTAGGTTGAAATGATTCTGTTACAAAAATTACCAAAATGTGGTTAAGCAGGTGTGTGGCTTTTATGTTTTAATCATAGAACATTTACAAAAAGCAATTCCACATATATTAACTCTGCCCCTCTCCCTGGCTCCCACACAAACACTCTCTCTCCGTCTCTCCCTCTCTCTCTCTCTCTCTCTCAAAATAAAAATAAAATTAAAAAAAAATTAAAAAAAACCCACTAACTTGAGAAGTGTTACAACTCCAAATTAATGAATAGTCTGGATCAAAATATATTTGGCATTCTCTTTATTTTTATTTTTGTCTTGGGACTGAGGATACATGTCAACGTCCCTCGTATTAGTTTATTTTTTCTTCACTGTTTTTATGTTATCAATTTGATACACAGTTGGTTCATTTGTTTCTCTTTGCAGTTTCAAATATTCTTTCCATTCCTTATTAATTTATATTTGTTGAAACATGTAAATTAGCAACATGATATCAGAACTTGAAGCTTCTTCCACTTCATTGTATCTCCAACCTCATCATGAACCATCCACTTTAGGTATCAAGTTTCATAACTTCTGGTTGATCATCCCTGTGCTTATTTGCCCCAAAGAAGTTCTTTGCAAAAAAAAGCACACTACATATATTGTTTTGCACTTTCCTCTTTATTACCAAAAATACATGCTTATTCCACTGTTCAACAGTGACCGGAGACTTTTGTCATTCTTTTCCTTTAATCGCTGAATTGTACTCAACTAAGTGGATGTATTTTAGTTTACTTTTTCAAGTTTACTTATTTTGTTGTTGGTGTTGTTGTTCTAAAGAGAGACAGAAAGAAAGAGCAGGCCAGGAGCAGAGAGAACGAGAGAGAGAGCGTCCCAAGCAGGCTGCACGCTGTCAGAGTGGAGTCCAAGATGGAACTCAATCCCATGACCGGTGCAATCATGACCCAAGTCGAAACCAAGAGTCAGGTGCTTAACTGATGTAGGTCTGTTTGGTTAAATGACAGAGCCACCCAGGAGCCCCTATTTTAGTTTATTTAGCTACATTTTATGTGTAAGTATTAAGACCGTTTCCCATAGTTTGACATTATATATAAGGTGACAATTAAAAAACGATGATTTTATTTCATGTTTTTTTTTTTAAGGTGTATCTTCAAAAAAGTCCCCAGAAGTGGCTTTGCTGGGTTAATTTTAATGTATATTGTCAGGTTCCCAGGTATAGGAATTGTACCATTCCTAATTCCTAGCAGCGATATATAAGAGTGGCTATTTTTATTTTAATTTCACCAATACAGCATTCTATCAAATTTCGAATTATTGTAATTCAGATGAGAAATACTATTTCAGTGTAGGTTAAAATCCCATTGTTTAAACCTTTGTATCCATTTTCATATCACAATATTTTATATTATCTGTTCATATCATTTGGAAAGGTTTTTAATTTTTTGACTTTGAAAAATTATTAGATATTAGTAAGATAAATCTTTATCTGATGTATGTCGCTTGTTATTTTGACCTTGATATTACTTCTGAATTTCTTATTTTGCCATGTAAAAGTTGGAGGGTTTTTTGGTAATATTTGAATTGATCAAATTTGTTTTTAATGGCATTCAGTTTTGGAAGCGTTGTTTGTTTAAAAGTTTTATTTCACATGCAAATTACAAAAAATGACTTCAGTTTGCTTCTAATACTTTCTATAGTTTTACTTTGTATATTCGTATGACTTATCCTTTTGAAGTTTATTTCTGTTTGGTATGTGATATGTATCTAATTTTATTGTATCCTAAATGCCTAAGCAATTGTATCAATGCCATTTATTAAGAAAAATCATTCTTTGCTCTGGGACTTGAGATACTACCTTTATCACAAACTAAATTTTCATATATGCTTGGATCAATTTCTGATATTTTTATTTTATTCCACTAGGCTGACTATCCATTCATGTGCCAGGTGATACATTGTTTTATTCATAGAATCTTTTTAATAGCATTATTCTCCTATCCTTGTTCCTCATTTTCAAGAGTTCCCTAGCTATTCTGCTTTTTATTATTTCATAAAACCTTCAACATCAATTTCCTAGTTCCAGAAAATGAAACTGATGGTATTTTTATTAGGATCATATTAAACGTGTAAATTAACTTAGGGAGAACTGTTATGATGATAAGTCATGCTTTATGGCTATTTATCCACATTAAAAACTATCTTGGGTGTTTTGTAGGGTTTCAAACTTTTCCTGATAGGAGATTTTGCAAATTTCTTTAATGTACTTTGAAAGGTTGACCTGTTTCTTAGGTTATGTAGATAAGGCTTTTCTTCTCCATTTGGTTCGATTTTCATAAGCTTGGAGAATGAGTGAAATTCACTTCTTTCTTGAAATCTTCTCTGACACTTCTCTGCACAGGGAGGAAAACTCCATTAAGGCTAGCATCATCTTCATTATAGGATACACTTTATAGCTTCATCTGTTACATAGTTGAAAATATGAGGTTTTTAAAGTCAGATGGACAGTGTTCAAGGTTCCCCCTCCTTCACTTACAAACTGTTGTTCGATTTGTGGTCTTCTTCCTTCAGTTTTCTACAACTAGTTCATCTCCTAGCAAATAGAAGTATTAGCATCCTCCTTAAAAACTTTGCAAGAAATAAATTATATAAAATCATGATGGGCTTTCGAAAATACCTACTTGGATCTCGTTACTAAAAAAAAAATACTGTTCTTCTCTTTGTATGTTAATAAAACAAATAAGACATGTGTTATCGACCATTTATTCTACCTCTAATGAGCCCTCTGCATACATGAGGATGGGGTCATTAGTGTCCAGCAGAAGAGAAGGCAAGTGGCTCTTTAACAACTCGTTCTAGCTTAGGAGAAATCCAGTGAGTGAAGCCTGCAGTGTGGTGTTAACATCTCAATTATAAGGCTGAGTCCCTTTAGGAAAGGGACTATGTAGGGCCAGATTATGCTCTGGACAGAAGTAACTTCCTGCTTCATGCTAAATAATAACACAAGGAGCAGGGATTACACTAAGATTAGTTTTGCCTTACTTATACTTACGGGTCACTGTTTTAGAAGCAGTGCTTCTCAGTAACTGAGTCTCTCAGATGTTTAGAATATACCTCTTTAAATAGAACATTTCATTATTTGGGGTGCCTGGGTGGCTCAGTCAGTTATGCTTCTGACTTCAGCTCAGGTCACGGTCTCACAGTTTGTGGGTTCAAGCCCCGCATCAGGCTCTATGCTGACAGCTTGGAGCCTGGAGCCTCCTTCAGATTCTGTGTCTCTCTCTCTGTCTCTCTATGTCTCTGTCTCTCTGTCTCTGTCTCTGTCTCTCTCTTTCTGTCCCTCCCCCATTTGTGTAACTTCCATGTAAAAGATGGAGAAGGGAGAGAAGTAGAAATCTCTCTTTTTACTTCAAGCTTCATGTCCTAAGGAAACCAGCTTGCCCCTTTAAAGGGAGTTTCAATTTTTTTCATCTCACATCTCATCTGTAGGAAGGTGCTTATTCCTACTCAGGGAAACAACTGAGAACATGATATGTTCAGTTTTTTGAAGGACAATTTTCTTCAATAAAGGGATAACTGCATTCTGAAATTAAAGAAAACAATTTTCAATATTGACTCTGAAATTTTCAAACTTTAACACGTTGAAAATATAAAATAAGAAATATTAAAAGCCTGGGAAATATCTGATGATTATATGTAAACTGAAAAACACACAATAACTAATAACTCTATACTTCTTTTACTGATTCCATTTCTTTCTTATCTGGCATAGCAGTCAACAGGGAATATTTGAAAAGCAAATTCTCCTTTCCTGCTCCACCCTAAATAATAACACAAGGAACAGGGATTACATGAAGATTAGTTTTTGCCTCACTTATTTTCCCCACATGCCTGAAGGAATTAAACACTGCAGTATCCACTATTTTCCTGCCACCTGTTAGGAATAGAATCACCTGGTCGAAAGGAAGGAATTCCAGGGGATCTTGCTACTGTCTTCCTTTTAGGCTTCTCTAATTTTCCTTATTAAGAAAATGTACACCATGCACAGAAGCATTAGGGTATGTTTTTCACCAGGTATGAGAAAACCAGTGTATGTTCAAATAAGAGCTCATTTAAACTAGTTCTTAATTAATGATAATGCTCTTTACATATTCATCAAAGAGAGTTCTAGCAAAATCCTAAGAGTTTATGATTAACATTTCACTTGTCATCATCTATCTTTGGATCATCATATCATTTACTTTGAAAAGGTTAATTGTGTATGAATCATCCATTATTTTAATAAAGTAGATAATTTCAGTCATCTGACTTGTCTGCTATACTTAGTTTGCTGAAACATATAACCTTTCATGTCCATTAGTTGTGCGGTGCTAATTTTTCCAGAGTTTACTGACCATACACAGGTAAATGAACTTCACATAGACAAGTTAACATTACTTTAGTAATATATTTATGCATTGATAAACCAAGATTTCTACAATATATTTAAATGTTTAAATGTATTTTTATACTTACGTCACTGTTTTAGAATGAGTTCTTCTCAATAATTGAGTCTCTCAGATGTGTAGAGTATATCTCTTTAAATAGAACATTTTATTTTTTGGGGCGCCTGGGTGGCTCAGCCAGTTATGCTTCTGACTTCAGCTCACGTCACGGTCTCACAGTTTGTGGGTTCAAGCCCCACATCAGGCTCTGTGCTGACAGCTCGGAGCCTGGAGCCTGCTTCAGATTCTGTGTCTTCCTCTCTCTCTGCCCCTTCCCTGCTCTTGCTCTGTCTCTCTCTGTCTCAAAAATAAATAAACATTAAAAAAAATAACTTTTTATTATTTTAAGTATTTGTGATAAAATAATTCTAAAGTATAATACACATATTAATATTTCTCAATAACAATACTTGTTATTAAAAACAAAGCATTTTTCTCATTGAATAAAGTTTTCCTTTTGATTGTATACTGCACTGGATTCCACATAGGGATTTCTTTTCTTTTTCTCCTGCTAATGGGAAAATGATTTCAATGTCTAAATTCTTTAGGTCAGTGTTTCCTTTCTATCTTTGCTGTTCTTTCCCGGAAGAAATAATTCTCACATATGATGCCTAAGACCTTACAGTAAACCCTGCATGAGCAAAACAAAGCTCTAGAAATAAAGGGGTTACAATGTATGTTACATAGCTCATTCTCTGATATGAAATAAGCTTAAGCTTCTCTGTTAATGGCAGGACTAAGAAATATTCATGAAAAAATACATTCAGCAAGGATATATTGGGGGTAACGGGTCTTAAGAAGATAGATGAAACCCTTTTTCTGTTAGGAATCTTTACAGGTGCACCCATGTTAAACGCACAGTTCAGTGGGTTTTGACAAGTATGAGCATCTGTGTGACAACTGATCACAGAAAGTTGCTACCTACAAAAATAAAAAATAAAATTAAAAAAAAAATAGTAAAAAAAAAAAAAGTTGCTACCTACCACTTGAAGTCAGTACTTTCATCCTCTGCTTCAGGCAATAACTTATCTGCATCTTTCTCTTACTTTGTTTTCTTAGGATTTCATGTAAACACAGTCCTGCTTCTGTCATTCAACATGTTTCTGAGTTTCATCTATATTGTTAATGTATCAGTATTTGTTCTTTTACATTGTTGAGTAAAAGAGTAGTCTTTCGGCAACATAAAGAGATTTGGATTTTTTTAATGTTTATTTTTGAGAGACACGGAGAGAAAGAGAGAGAGTGAGTGTGTGTGTCACGCGAGCAAGGGAGGGGCAGAGAGAGAGGCCAAAAGAGGATCTGACGAGGGCTCTGAGCTGTCAGCCCAAGCCCCATGTGGCGTTCAAGCTCAGGAACCATGAGATCACGACCTGAGCTGAAGTTGGGTGCTTAATCGATTGAGCCAACCAGACGCCTCTCTTTGAATTTATTTTTAAAGGTTAGAATCTCTTGCCAGTTTTACCAGATTCTTATGTCTTCTTACGGTTAAGTTTGAACAGCTCCTTTTTATCCCTCTTTTCCCCATTTATTTAAATTCAAGTTAGTTAATATTGCATAATATTGGTTTCAGGTGTAGAATTTAGTGATTCATCACATATGTATAATACTTAGCACTCATCCCAACAAGCACCCTCAATGCCCATCATCTGTTTAACACCCCCACCACCCCCCCTGCCACATCCCTCCAGCAATACTCAGTTTGTTCTCTGTATTTAAGAGTCTCTTATGGTTTGCCTCCCTCTCTGTTTTTATCTTATTTTTTTTTTCATTCTAAATAAAAATTTTACAAGATCTATGTATTGCAATGATTTTCTTCCACTCTGGCTTTCCATTACATTTTCTTTCCTTTTTTTTTTTTTTTTTTTTTAATGATTTCAGGAATTTTGTGATTCATCACTTACATGAAACACCCAGTGCTCATCCCAACAAGTGACCTCTTTAATTCCCATCACCCATTTAGCCCATCCCCCCACCCGACACCCTGCCAGCAACCCTCAGTTTGTTCTCTATATTATACTTATTTGTTCCCAGTTTGTCTCCCTCTTTGTTTTATATTATTTTTGCTCTGTCTCCCTCTCAGTTTTTAAATTATTGGTCTTCCTCTCTGTCTCTCTCTCTGTTTTTTATATTGTTTTTGCTTCTCTTCCCCTATGGTCATGTGTTTCGTATCTTAAATTCCACATATGAGTGAAGTCATATAATATTTGTCTTTCTCTGACTGACTCATTTCACTTAGCATAACACACTCTAGTTCCATCTGCATTGTTGCAAATGACAAGATTTCATTCGTTTTGATTACTGAGTAATATTCCATTTGTGTGTGTGTGTGTGTGTGTGTGTGCGTGTGTGTGTGTGTGTGTATACACACATGACATCTTTATCCATTCATCAGTCAAAGGACATTTGGACTCTTTCTATACTTTGGCTATTATCAATAGTTCTTCTATAAATATTGGGGTGCATGTGCCCCTTTGAATCAGCACTCCTGTATCCTTTGGATAGATACCTAGTTGTGCAAATCCTGGGTTGTAAGGTAGATCTATTTTTAACTTTTTGAGGAACCTCCATACTGTTTTCCAGAGTGGCTGCACCAGTTTGCATTTCCACCAACACTGCAAAAGGGTTTCTCTTTCTCCACATCCCCACCAACATCTGTTTTTATCAGAGTTGTTCATTTCAGCCATTCTAACGGATGTGAGGTGTTATTTCATTGTGGTTTTGATTTGTATTGCTCTGATGATGAGTGATGTTGAACATTTTTTCATGTGTCTGTTACTCATCTGGATGTCTTCTTTGGAAAATTGTCTATTCATGTCTTTTGTCCATTTCTTCACTGGATTCTTTGTTTTTTTGGAGTGTTGAGTTTGATAAGTTCTTTATAGATTTTGAGTACCAACCCTTTATCTGATATGTCATTTGCAAATATCTTCTCCCATTCCGTTGATTGCCTTTTAGTTTTGCTAATTGTTTCCTTCACTATGCAGAAGATTTTTATCTTGATGAGATCCCAATAATTGATTTTTGCTTTTGTTTTCCTTGCCTCTGAAGACATGTCAAGTAAGAAGTTGCTATGGCTGAGGTCAAAGAGGTTGTTGCCATTTTTTTCCCTCTAGGCTTCCTGTCTTATGGTTAAGACTTCTATCCATTTTGTGCTTATTTTTGTGTATGGTGCCAGTAAGTGGTTCAGGTTCATTCTTCGGCATGTCGCTATCCAGTTTTCCCAGCACCATTTACTGAAGAGACTGTCTTCTTTCCATTGGATATTCTTTCCTGTTTTGTCAAAGATTAGTTGGCCATGAATTTGTGAGCCCATTTCTGGGTTCTCTATTCTCTTCCATTGATCTGAGTGTCTATTTTTGTGCCAGTACCATGCTGTCTTGATGATTAGAGCTTTGTAATATGGCTTGAAGTCCGGAATTACGATACCTCCAGCTTTGGTTTTCTTTTTCAGAATTGCTTTGGCTATTTAGGGTCTTTTCCAGTTCCATACAAATTTTAGGATTGTTTTTTTCTAGCTCTGTGAAGAATGCTGGTGTTATTTTGATAGGGATTGCTTTGAATATGCATTGAAGATTGCTTTGGGTAGAATCAACATTTTAACATTTGTTCTTCCAACCCATGAGCATGGAATGTTTTTCCTTTTTTTCTTTTCTTTTCTTTTCTTTTCTTTTCTTTTTTTTTTTTTTTTTGTGTGTGTGTAACTTCTTAGATTAATTTCATAAGCTTTCTATAGTTTTCAGTGTAAAGAAGATTTTTCACTTCTTTGGTTAGATTTATTCCCATCTATTTTATGGTTTTGGTGCAATTGTGAATGGACTTGATTCCTTGATTTGTCTTGATTTTTCTTTGACTTTTCTTTCTGCTGCTTCATTAGTGGTGTAGAGAAATTCAACTGATTCCTGTAAATTGACTTTATATCCTGTGACTTTGCTGAACTCATGTATCAGTCCCAGCAGGTTTTTGGTAGTCTTTCGGTGTTTCTACATTCAGTACCATGTCATCTGTGAAGAGTGAAAGTTTGACATCTTCCTTGCCAATTTGGATGCCTCTTATTTCTTTATGTTGTCCGATTGCTGAGGCTAGGGCTTCCAACAATATGTTGAATAACAGTGGTGACAGTGGGTGTCCTTGTCATGTTCCTGATCTTAGGGGGAAACTCTCAGTTTTTCCCCATTGAGGATGATATTAGCTGCGGGTCTTTCATATGTGGCTCTTCTGATCTTCAGGTATGCTCCTTCTATCTCTACTTTCTTGAGGGTTTTTATCAAGAAAGGATGCTGTATTTTGTCAAATGCTTTCTCTGCATCTATTGAGAGGATCATGTGGGTCTTATCCTTTCTTTTATTAATGTGACGTATCACACTGATTTGCAGATATTGAACCAGCCCTGCATCCCAGGAATAAATCCGATTTGATTGTAGTGAATAATTCTTAATGTATTGTTGGATCTATTTAATAGTATCTTGTCGAGAATTTTTGCATCCATGTTCCTCAGGGAATTTGGTCTATAGTTTTCCTTTTTAGTGGGGTATTTGTCTTTTTTTGGAATCAAGGTAATGCTGGTCTCGTAGAATGAATTTGGAAGTTTTCCTTCCATTTCTGTTTTTGGAACAGCTTCAAAAGAATAGATGTTAACTGTTCTTTAAATGTTTAGTAGAATTCCCCTGGAAAGCCATCTGGCCCTAGACTCTTGTTTGTTGGGAGGGTTTTGATTACTGATTGAATTTCTTTATTGGCTATGGGTGTGTTCAAATTTTCTGTTTCTTTCTGTTTCAGTTTTGGTAGCCTATATGTTTGGAATTTGCCTATTTCTTTCAGATTGCCCAATTTCTTGGCTAGGGGTTTATCAATTTTGTTAGTTCTTTCAAAGAAAGAATCCTGGTGTCATTGATCTGTTCTATTGTTGTTGTTTTTTTTTATATTTCGATATCATTGATTTCTTCTCTTTGTTCTTTCCTTTATCTTTATTATTTCCCTTCTTCTGGGTTTCATATTTATTTGCTGTTCTTTTTCCAGGTTTTTAGGTGTAAGGCTAATTGTATATTTGGGATCTTTCTTTCTTCTTTAGGAAGACCTGGATTGCTGTATACTTCCCTTTTATGACCGCATTTGCTGAATCCCAGAGGTTTTGGACTCTAGTGTTATCATTTTCATTGGCTTCCATATACTTTTTAAGTTTCTTCTTTAATTTCTTCGTTAACCCATTCATTCTTTAGTAAGATGTTCTTTAGTTTCTAAGTATTTGCTGAGTTTCCAATTTTTTTTCCTGTGATTGATTTCAATTTTCATAGCATTGTGGTCTTTATATATGCAAGGCATGATCTTGAACTTTTTTGTATTTGTTTAGGGTTTATTTGTAACCTAGTATGTGATCAGTTCTGAAGAATGTTCCATGTGCACTCGGGAAGAATGTGAATTCTGCTGCTTTAGGATGAAATGTTCTGAGTATATCTGTTAAGTCCATCTGGTCCAAGGTGTCATTCAAAGCCATTGTTTCCTTGTTGATGTTCTGTTTAGATGATCTCTCAATTGCTGTAAGTGGGGTGTTGAAGTCTCCTATTATTATGATCTTATTATGAATGAGATTCTTTATGTTTGTGATTAATTGATTTATATATTTGGTACTTCAAATTGTGGGCATAAATATTCACAATTGTTAAATCTTCTTAGTGGATAGACCCCTTAATTATGATATAATTCCCTTCTTCATCTTGTTACAGTCTTTATTTTAAAATCTAGTTTGCCTGATATAGGTATGACTACTCCAGCTTTCTTTTGATGACCATTAGCATGATAGATGGTTTTCTATCCCCTTACTTTAAATCTGCTGGTGTCTTTAGATCTAAAATGTATCTCTTGTAAACAGCATATAGATGCGTCTTGTTTTCTTGTCCATTCTGATACGCTATGTCTTTTGATTGGAGCGTTTAGTCCATTGACATTTAGAGTGAGTATGGAAAAAGATAGAAATTTAGTGTCATTGTATTGCCTATAGAGTTGGTGTTTTTGGTGATGGTCTCTGGTACTTTCTAGTTTTTGTTGCTTTGGGCCTTTTTTGTTTTCTTTCTTCTTTTCTCCACCCAAAAGTCCTCCTTAAAATGTCTTGCAGGGCCGGTTTAGTGGTCACAAACTCCTTTAGTTTTTGTTTGTCTGGGAAACTCTATATTTCTCCTTTCATTTTGAATGACAGCCTTGTTGGATAAAGAATTCTTGCTTGTATATTTTTCCAATTCAGCACGTTGAATACATCCTACCACTTCTTTCTGGCCTGCCAAATTTCTGTGGATAGGTCTACTGCAAACCTAATTTATCTTCTCTTATAGGTTAAAGACTTTTTGTTCCCTTGCTGCTTTCATAATTCTTTCCTTATCTCTGCATTTTGTGAATTTGACTAAGATATGCCTTGTTGATGGTCTGTTTTTGTTGAATCTAATGGGAGTTCTCTGTGATTCTTGGAGTTTAATGTCTGTGTCCTTCCTCAGTTTAGGAAAATTTTCCACTTTAATTTGCTCACATAAACAGTCTACTTCTTTCTCTCTCTCTTCATCTTCTGGGACTCCTATGATTCAGATGTTATTCCTTTTTAATAAGTCATTGAATTCTCTACATATTGTATTGTGCTCCTTTACTTTTGTTTCCCTCCTTTTCTTTCCTGTTTCCTTATTCTCCATAATTTTATCTTCTATATCGCTGATTTGCTGCTATGTTTCATCCATCCTTGCCATCATGGCATTCTATCAAGTTTGCATTTCAAGTTTAGCATATTTAAATTGGTCCTGATTAGATTTTACTTCTTTTATCTCCACAGCAAGGGATTCTAGGCTTCTTCAAGCCCAGCCCAGCTAGTTTTGTTATTATGGTGGTTCTGAATTCTACCTCAATCGCTTCTCGGCCTTTTGGCGAAGATCAAGTGAATTCTACCTCAGACTTCTTGCTTATATCTGTGTTGATTAAGTCCCTGGCTGTCATTTCTTTCTGTTCTTTCTTTTGGGGTGAATTCCTGCTGAGTTCTGTGGCTCAAGTTATGCAGATTATTGTGTTAATCCTCAGATCAGTTTCCTAGGTGTTTAAAATGTTTTGGTGCTTATCTAGCTGCATTTCATGGACAACACAAGCTCAGGGTCTCCATGCTGCTCTGCCATCTTAACTCCTCCCCTGCCATTGCATTTTCTTAACAGTATGCTTAAAAAAATGATTTTGGTGAAGACTAATTTCAAAGTTAATTAATTACTTACTTACTTAATTCTTTTTTACCATTGTCTGATAAATTCTTGCCTACCTCAAGTTTGTGAAGATTTTTCTTACATGTTTTTATCCAGAAACCTTAACTTTTGAGTGTTTATAGTTAGGTCTATGATCTTTTTCAAGGTAACTTATGTATATAGTATGATATAAAGCTCAAATTTTTTTTGTTTGTTTTGTTTTTGTTTCTTCATTTGAGTATTTAGTTGTTCTAACATTATTTTTTGGGAAGGCATGTGTTTTTTTTTCTTTGTCTAAACTTTCTTCTCACTTTGATTGACATTTTGTCTATTGTTAACAAAACTGTACAAATGGAGAATTACCAAAACTATCTATAACAAAAGTTTAAAATCTTCTCATACCAATCATATGGGCTTGGCAAGCCATCCAGGGAAGCCATTCTATGTATAACAATCCAACAATTTGGTCTTTGCTCTTGTGTTCATTCTGCTCAACATGAAGTCCTATGTAAGAACCGCAACAGGGGAAGAAGACAGGGTAGAACTCACCAATGACCTTATAAGCTTCAAACCAGGTCTGACTAATTAAATTTTTGGACAAAGGTGATTGGCAAGAAATAGTAACAAAGCTCTAATTCCAAGGAGCAAAAATCTAGCCACATGTTACCCCCAACCCATGACACTGGAGGAAGAGGAGCATTGGGTCCAGGGAGCATTAAAAGCCTTTATGATAAAGACTTTCGGGTCATTTTATTTTCCACTTGAAAGTATTTCCAAACTTAGATAAGAAGACTAAATGGAGAACTTTATAAAAGGATTTCCAGGGCAACAACAAAGATGTGGAATAGATCTTGCACTGCCAAAAGAAACTATTTTTAAAACACACTTATTTATAAAATTTGAATTTGAAATAGGCATTTTGCAAATGGAAAAGTAACTAGCAAAACCAAGAATCTGATTATATGTAGGGATTTATAATTGGAAATGGCTGTCATTTTAGAGCAGTGAGGAATTTACCTATTATTCAACATATACAGGTGGATATTTATTTTTTTTTAATTTTTATTTATTTTTGAGAGAGAAAGTGAGAGAGAGATAGAAAGCAAGTGGGGGAGGGGCAGAGAGAGAGGGAGACAGAACCAAAGCAGACTCCAGGCTGTAAGCTGTCAGCACAGAACCGGATGTGGGGCTTGAACTGACGAACTGTGAAATCATAACCTGAACCAAAGATGGATGCTTAACCAACTGAGCCACCCAGGTGCCCCTAACATATGCAGGTGGATATTTAGTTACAATTTAAACAAAACAGCAGAATTACACTTTACAATATAGTACTAATTATTTAATTAAGAAATATAGAAACTATAAACACATATGCAACATAAATATATATATATATACATATATATATATATACACATATATATATAAACATTTTGGTTTTGTCAAATACAGAAATAATTTCTTAGAATCAGTAAATTACACATAATTACATATAATAGATATAAGCAAAGGAAAAATGTATAGTTTTAACTTATCAGTATAGAAATTTCATTATAAAAGCACCAGAAACTTAATTTAAAATGATATGACTTAAATATTCCATTCTTTTTAATTGCTTTTCCATTTGTACTTTTACATGTATTAATTATTATAATACATCACTACTCACTATCTCACTACTGCTTAAAATATAAGGATTATATTGTAATATATCACTATTAACTCTATTGTATTAATTAATTAATTAATTATAATGTATTAATTATAATACATCCCTACTCCATACCTCACTACTGCTTAAAATATAAGGAACTACAAAGCAAGGATTATTTTTTACAATCCTGGAAACTTATTAAAAGAGGGTTTCTAAAGAAGTATGAATGTAAACATTGGGATGAATTTATCCCTTTCAATTAGTATTTTTGTATTATTTTGGTAAATACCTAGTAGTACAATTGCTAGATCATAGGGTAGCTCAATTTTTAACTTTTGTGGAATCTTTATACTGTTCTCCAGAGTGGCTGCACCAGTTTGCATTCCCACCAGCAGTGCAAGAGGGTTCTCCTTTCTCCAAATCCTCACCATCACCTGTTGTTTCTCGTGTTGTTGATTTTAACCATTCTGACAGGTATGGGGTGATATCTCATTGTAGTGTTGATTTCTATTTCCCTGATGATGAGTGATGTTGAACATCTTTTCATGTGTCTGTTAGCCATTGCAGCATTATCAATAATAGCCAAATTATGGCAACAGCCCACGTGTCCATCCACTGGGATAAAGAGGATGTGAAATGAATATATATTCCTACACATATATAATGGAATACACACGCGCAATGGAATATTGCTCAGGCATATAAAAGAATGAAATATTGCCATTTGAAATGACATGGATAGAGCTAGATTATATTAGGTTCAGCAAAATGAGTCAGAGAAAGATAAATACCATATATCATACGTGGAATTTAAGAAACAGAACAAATAAGCAAAGGGGAAATAAAGGGCGAGGCAAGCCAAAAAATAGACTTTTAACTATAGAGAACAAACCGATGGGTACAGAGGGGAGATACATGTGGAGATGGGTAAAATAGGTGATGGAAATTAAGGAGGGCACTTGTGATGCGCACCGGGTATTGTATGGAAGTGTTGAATCACTATCTTGTACACCTGAAACTAATATTACACTCTATGTTAGCTAACTGAAATTTAAATTAAAAAAAATTTTAAAGAAAAAATTATGAGTTTGTCTGAATTAGTTTTAAGTTATTAAACAGTTTAGGAAAGCAAAAATATTTTAATTTTTTAATGTTTATTTTACTTAAAAACATTCTTTTAATGTTCATTTATTTTTGAGAGAGAGAGAGAGAGTGTGTGTGTGAGTAGGGGAGGGGCAGAGAGAGAGGGAGACACAGAATCTGAAGCAGGCTCCAAGCTCTGAACCGTCAGCACAGAGCCTGATGTGGGGCTCAAACTCACAAGCTGTGAGATTATGACCTGAGCTGAATTCGGACACTTAACCACCTGAGCCATCCAGGCACCCCTAACATGTATTTATTTTTGAGAGCCAGAGAGAAACAGAGCATGAGCAGGGGAAGGGCAGAGAGAGAGGGAGACACAGAATCCGAACCAGGCTCCAGGCTCTGAGCTGTCGGCACAAAGCCCGATGTGGGGCTTGAACATATGAACCATGAGATCATGACCTGAGCCGAAGTAGGCGCTTAACCAGCTGAGCCACCAAGATGCCGCAGAAAGCAGAAATCTTTAAAACTAAGTAATATTTCAAATTGTCCCCCTGACATTAAATAGCATTTGTGCTTTGACAATCACTTAACTCTTCCCATATGTCATTTTTCCATCTTAAAAAAGACAGTTGAATTGCATTATAGTGAATTTAAGATGCAGTTGAAACAACTTTAATGAAATCACGGCATCTAATAGGAAAAGTAACTGCAATTTTTTCTAAATTCTGTGTTTTGAAAGTTATACATAGTATTAGAAATGTCCAAGTAAATTATTACCACAGAGAAAAAAATACATTTTTAATATTAAAATTATTGCTTTACTTTCTCTTTATTATAACTACATTATAAATTGTGGCAAAATAATCATTTTATTTTTAGGTTACAGATGAATTTTTTAATTAATACAACCATTAATTATTGATATGATTCTCCATTTTATGCGAACTTACCTTTCACTTTTTCCTAAAATTCAAACAATGAGTTGAAAATGTATCCAAAAACTTTACGTGTGTTTTATCACTTTCCTCTAAGTGAGGGCAGGTGAATGCCGCATTTTCATGTAGGTACTCAGCAGTTTAGTGTTTATTTACTTTTTAATTCACAGATAGGAAAAGAATGAAATCAGCAATACAAAAACAAATGATTGCAAATAAAAAGCAAAAATGAAAAAGAAATCAGTGCAATTTAGAATGATTGTTTTCCCTAACCCATTTTCTAATAGCCTGTATGCTTGATCGAGTTTTGCCCTGGATAGGTATAATTTGATATTTATTGGTCTAACATATTTAGCATAACATTTTCTATTATCATTTGAAAGGTATTTTGAATTTTCAGTTTTTTCATAAGTCTGAGAATACCTCTCTCAAAGTGATAATTGCTGTTTGGAAGCAGTGTAATTTGGAAAACCAAAACCAAAACTGCCTAAGTTATTTATTGGTGCATAACAAATTATCTCGAAACTTTGCTACTTAAAATAGCAAATGTTTATTATCTCCTGCAGTTTTCTGACAGTCAGAAATCCAGCAGCTGCCGAGCTGGTTTTAGCTCCACGTCTGGAACAAGGTCCTGCCAAGCTCTTAGCTGGGGCACCAGCCGTCTCCAGCCTCAGCTGGGGGTTCAGAATCTGCTTTTCTGCTCACTCACCTGAGGGTTTAGGCCTTAGTTCCTCAGCCGCTCTGCCTGGAAGTTTCAGTTCTTTACTACATGGGTCTCCTCACATGTCTGCTCAAAATATGATAGCCTATTTCTGCTGTAGAGTACAACAGGAGAGAGAGGGAAGGAGGAAGAGACAGAACGTGCAATATTCTGTTATATGCTATCTGGCAGATTGACAAACCCCAGTAAAACAGGGAGGGGACGCTACAAGGGTGTGAGACCAAAGCACAGGGATCGTGGAAGGCCAGACTGGACACTGGTTACCACAGTCCTGTCTGGCCTTCAATGATTTATGTTCCTCCCACAGGCAAAATACACTCACTTCCTCACAAGCACCTCCCCACCCAATTAAAGTCTTATCCCACGACAATATCAGCTCAAATCCAGACTCCTGTGTCTAATTTTTTTAATGTTTATTTATTTTTGAGAGAGACAGGACATGAGTGGGACAGAGGCAGAGAGAGAGGAAGACACAGAATCTGAAGCAGGCTCCAGACTTTGAGAAGCAGGTTCCAGGCTTTGAGCTGTCAGCACAGAGCCAGAAATGGGGCTCAAACTCAGGAGACATGACATCATGACCTGAGCCTGTCAGTCGTTTAACCGACGGAGGCCCCCAGCTGCCCCCAGACTCCTGTATCTAAATCAGGTCCAGTGTGGATGGCGCTCCTTGTGTATGGTTCCTTAAGTGTAGCCCCTTGAATACAGTTCTTGACATGTGAAACTAAAATGACACATTATCTTCTCACGGTACACCCAGTTTATAATGCTGGAATTAGCAAAGATAATATCTTCAAAAAAGGGAGAAAATGGCAGGAACATGTAGACATTAGGTCCAAAACATTTCAAAAATTCAGCTAAGCAAATGCAGTGCATTCTGTGAATCAGTCTCAAGGCCACCAAATAATTTTTCTCAGTTCTTGGTTCCGCTCTAAACCCTCTTTCCTTGCTCGGGAAAGGTTGCATGTGTTGTTGGTTCTTAGTCTGTTAACTATCAGTAAAACATCTGTGGGTCAGCAGGCTTCTTTTCATTTTGTACTTTCTCTGGACTTTTCGGTCATGAGTGGGTACTATTTCTCAATATGTAATTCCTTTGAAAGGTTGTGAATCTTACTGAAGTTCATACCATCAGAGAAAAGCTGCATTTACGATCTCTGGGAGATAATCTCTTCTCTCCTTTGCATTTCACCTGGGAACGCTGAGGGAAAATGGCCCTTAGGTTCTTAACAGCTTGAATGTTTGATTGAAGGGATATATGTGGCATATGTTTTATCTCTTTAGAGGGTCGTTGGTGTGGTGTAACCTTTGATCTTTCAGAGGTCTGAACAAAAGATGTTCAGTCACATCTTCAGCCTTAGCTTTGATCTGTATTTTTCTAGCAGTGTCCTAAATTTGATCTTTCCTCAGAACTGTCATATACTTTGCCATCTGAAAATCCTGACAATTTTCAAAACCTTCATGGCATTTTATTTTTTTGTAAATCTCACTGTTCTGCTATGTTCCTATAAGCAACAAGAGGAAACCAGGCAGCATTTTTTTTCAAAACCATGACTGGAAATCGCTCCATTGGGAGAAAATTCCTCATGGATCTGGGCGTTCCTGCACCTTTGGCATCTTTTTTTTTTAAGTTTATTTATTTATTTTGAGACAGAAGGAGAGAAAAAGGGAGAGCACAAGTGGGGGAGGGGCAGAGAGAGAGGGAGAGGCAGAATCCCAAGCAGGCTCTGCACTGTCAGCACGGAGCCTGATGCAGGCTTGATCTCAGGAACCATGAGATCACGACCCGAGTCAAGATCAAGAGTCAGATGCTTAAACTGACTGAGCGGCCCAGGTGCCCCAACATCTTTTCAAGGATATAAGCATAGCAGCCATGCTTGGAAGACAGAGATAGTTTCTCCCTCCAAGATTTGCAGTCCAGGGTAATAAAGATCATGTCTCTCTCTGTGGCAAATATTTTGTAGGTTTGTGTATTAGTTCCCTATTTTTGCTAAAACAAACTGGGTTGCTTAAATTATATATATATACACATATATATATACACACACACATATATATATACATATACATATATGCATACATATATACATACATATACATATATACATATATGTATATATACATATATACATACATATATACATGCATATACATATATATACATATACATATACATAGATATACATACATACATACATATATACATACATATATACATATACATAAATATACATACACACACACACACACATATGTATATTTTCTCATGTTCCATCACTGTAACACTGACTGTTTGGCCTCCATAGTTCATGTGATTACACTGGGCCCACCTAGATAATCCAGAATAATCCAAGATAATCTGCCCATCTCGAAATGCTTAATTTGGTTATATCTACAAAGTCACTTCAGCTACATAAGGTAACATATTCACAAATTCTGAGGATTAGGCCACGAGCATGTTTTCAAGGCCACTTATTCTGCCGACCATTGTCTACAATGTTGGACCCCCAAGGATTCTACTTCTATTTTATAAATTATATCCTCTCAGAATTCAGTGGTGGGAGGGGCAAAGACAATCCCATTCAGAATAAAAGGAAATGGAAGGGGAAAAAAGGAGTCACCAGTTCACACGACGTTGCAATCCAGCCAGGTAAATAGCACATTTTCAGAATTTAGGAGTCATCTTTGACTCTCAGCTCTACTCTCTGGATCTTTGTTCCTCTGCCCTCTCAGTTATCTTTTGTTTCTTAGAAGTGCAGCGCAAGTTTGCAGCTGGGTGATTTTATATGTCTGTTTCCTGCTACAGAATTTGGGAGATTAACAGCTTCCTTTTAATTGGTTTCTCTTCTGTCTGTCTCTTCTGGTCTAAGCTAGCAGTGTTTCTGCTGGTAAAAGGTTTTGGACCACCCTTGTGAGTTTTTCATGTATATCATGGAGATTCACTCTATTAGACAAAAGGCTCCACCGCAGACATTTCCTGAAAATTTTATCTTTGACTCCTCGCTTCTGTCCCAGTAGCTGAGGTGATCCATGAGTCAGGCACCTTCACAGAGAAGGTGGGAATTAGCACTCTGACCTTTGTTCCTTCCTAAGCACCAGCGGATCCTTCAGGTCATACTCATGGCATTCTTTTTAGAGCACATTCTCCCCAGAGCGAACCTCCTAATTTAGCATATTTTGCAATCTAGATAGGCTGATAATTTTTCAAGTCATCAGGTGCCATTTCCTTTTGCTAATAGTCCCTCCCTCAATGTATCTTTTTTCTCCTGCATTTTACTCTAAACAGAAAGAAGCAGTCATGCCACATCTTCAACACTTCACTTGGAAACCTTCTCAGTTCAATATCCAAGTTCTTTATTTACAAATTTAGCTTTCCACCTAACTGCAAGAAATAATTCAGCCAGGTTTTCTGTGAGGAACAAATATATTTTTTCTCTAGTTTCCCATAACATTGTTCTCATTTCTTGGTTTCTATCAGCAATCCCTTTAATGTCCATATATTTCTATGAACAGTCTGTTCACAATGATTTAGAAATTCTATAAGGTGATATATGTTTTCTATAACACATTCATCACTTTCTTCTGAACCTTCACCAGTCTTAAATCTCCATATTTCTACTAACAGTATGCTCAAGGTAATCTATGCTGTTTCTAGAATGCTTCTCAAAATTTTTCTAGCTCCTAACCTAATTCAAAATTCATTTCCACATTTTTAGGCATTTGCTAGAGCAACGCAACACTTTCAGGCACCAAAATCAAATAATTCCCTTTGGCTGTTGTAATACATTACCATATCTGGTAGCTTGAAACAACATAAACATAATATCTTGTACTTCTAGAGGTCAGACGCCTGAACTGAGTCTCACTGGGATAAAATCAAAGTATTAGGAGAGCTGTGCTTCTTCCTGGAATTTCCTGGTGAGAATCTGTTTTCTTGACTTTCAGGGCTTCATAACCTCTTCCATCCTCAAAGCCAACAATGTCCAGACCAGGCTTCCTCATGCTTCGTCACTCTGACATAGAGTCTTCTGCTTAAGTCTTTCACTTATACGGATCCTTCCAATTATTTTGGGCCCATCAGGATATTTTCAACTCTCTAAAAATGTTTAATGTAACCTCACCTGCAGAGGCCCTTTTGCCATAAAACACAAGGTATTCACAGGTTCTGGAGTTCTTAGAGGGAGGATAATATTCTGTCTACCGAGGTTAGCATCTAGCCCTCTTGCAAGATTGGAGTTTCTTAAGCTTGTAATTCCTCATTTGTGACATAAATCCAATTCGTGTGCAATCTTCTGCCCAGCCGCTGAGCCATTTTGTTTCCCCTGGGATGCGGGAAGCAAGGTGAATTGAAGCAAATATGAAGCTTGTGGTATACACGGTAATTTGAATAAATAAGTCCATTGTCTCTGACATGAGTTTGATGTTTTCAACTTTCACTGAGATGGTGGCAGACCAATGTATTAGTTTGAAAGCAGGTTAAAAACTTTAATCCTTTCTCAGTATTTGACTATCTTAGCCTGATAATACGTCTTATACTTCCTATCTGATAGTAGACTATGGTGATGCTAAACTTTCTGCTACCACATTACAATAATCCCCTTTCTCTATTTTTAATTTCTTATAAATCCTCTCCTACAGCCCTATCAAAGACCATACAAATTCTATTAAGTGCTTCGACTAACCTAATTCAACTAATTTAATTCTCTTTAAATTCTACTGTCTAGTTTCAAAGCCACCCCCATATCTCAAGCGTGCTCCTTTAGTGCCCAAATTCCAATACCAAAATATGTATTAATGTTACCTTGTTTTGACACAAGCAGTAGCTTATTGGAACAGCAGCTTCAAACAGTAAACATTTGTTTGTCATGCAGTTTCTGAGGGTCAAGATTCTGGGAGTGGCCTAGGTGAGGACTTCTGGATCTGGATTTCCCATGAGATTATAGCCACACTGTTGGCTGGTGATTCAGTCACCTCAAGACTCAACTGAAGATGAAGAACCTATCTCCAAGGTCCTTCATGTGGTTTTCAGCAGGGTTGGTCCTTTTTGGCGCTTGGTTGAAGGCTTTATTTCCTCATGTAGGTTTCTCCATAAGATTGCTTATAATAGGGAAGCTTGTTTCTCAACAGTGATCGGTGAGAGCAAAAACAAGAGTAAGCCTGATAAGAAAGTCTCAGAATGTTAGAATTTAACCCGAGGAGTGACATACTGTTAAATCTTCCATATGCTTCTTGCTACACCTATCAACCTGGTATGATGTGGAGAAAACTATACCAGGGTGTTGACGCGAAGAGTTGAGCTCATCAAAGACTCTGTTGGAGGCCTGGTACTACCAACTACGTTATTTGATACTATTGCACCAGAATTTAGTCCTATGCATCCCTATAACAACTTTTAAAATACTTTTAATTATAGCAATACAAAAATGTCTACATCTATCAAATATCTTTTGTTATGTATCTGAGTTAGAGGAAATCATATTGTATGCATAGAACAGGTAAATTTGTTGTAAAAAATTTGCAAGCATAAAGGAAAGAAACATGTTTATAGAGCACTTACTTTTTTGTAAGTTTATTTTTTTATTTTGAAAGAGAGTGCACAAGCAGGTTAGGGGTGGAGAGAGAGAGAGAGAGAGAGAGAGAGAGCAAGAATCCCAAGCATCTCACAAAAGGCAAGATCATGACCTGAGCTGAAATCAAGAGTTGGATGCCCAACCATCTGAGCCACCCAGGCGCTCCTAGAGTACTTACTTTTCTATGCTCATGTATTTATAGATGGAATTATCTGGAAGTAAATGTAATATTTTATTGAAAACAAGCTGTTTGGGTAGCATAACTTATGACACCCTGGTATATTCAGTATTTGCCATTGGCTGGATGACCGTGAACACATAGCTTTATCTCCATGACTTGGCACTCTGCCATCTCCCCGACCTCATCTTTTATCATCCCCCCTCCAACACGGATGGACTTTGTTCTAAGCCCTCAGGACTTCTACTGCCACCTGTCATGCTGCTCCACAGACGTCTCATAAAACAGCTCATTCCTTCACCGATTTTGTATCTTTGATCAAATGTCATCTTCTCAGTGAGGCTTTCTCCCTTGTCGGAATTTACATTAACCTATGCTGTGCAGCCAGCTCCCAAATTCTGATTCAGTGTTTTCAATGTCCTTCAAACCTCTATAATTCTATACAATTTATATCTTGTTTTTATTGCCTGCTTGCAATACAGAAATGTAGTTTACATGAGGCAGATATTTTTATCTGTGCTCCTCACTCAGGTATCTCTGGCATTTAGAATACTGACTGGAACCTGGTAGGAACTCAAAGAATATTTGCTGAATGAAGGGATGAATACATGGAACTTTTTGAAACAGTAAGCTAACAAATTAATCTGCACTTCGAAAATGGTATAGTACATGTTTCCCTTGCTGTAATAAATACATCATGATTTTGAAATGTAAGAGATTGGAGTTAATCAGAGACTTCGATCATCACCGTGTATTCATTTGGAAATGTTGCTCATGTTCTTGGCTATTGTCACATTGACGGCTATTAAGGGATACAAGACCGTTTTTGATGAACCATCATTGTGTTCCAATGTTCTTATTATCAGTTAATGTCAAATGACTGTCACTAAACTACATACAACATTATTGATCATTTCATTTTAAAAACTTATTTCATTAATTTTGTAACACAACTTTAAAGCCAACAGACAGAAGTTATATTCTATAGTGACTTGAAAGGCTGTATGATCCACTTGATTTTCAGCTTTCTCGTAGACCTTGACTTGTTATTAAGGTTGTATGATAATAAACCCTATTTTTCCTATTGAGCATCATGCCCATAGATGATTTTCTTTTTTGGTTAATGGGATTGCTATTGTACTTTGTAGCAACATTTGCCAAGTTGATATCTCGTTTGCTCAAAGGAAGATCAAAGGGGTTTTTGCTCTCTGATCTCTGGTTCTTCAAATATCCTTGAATGACTTTTCTCATTACTTCCTAGAAATACCCAAGGTACGACTGAACGTCTGTAATATAATCTAGAATCATTTCATGCCAAAAAGACACAGTAGCTAACATTATTAATTTTGTGTTTGCCAGAATTCTTGTTGGCAAATCGGTCACTACTAAAAGAAAATCTCAGTTTCTACAATATTTCAGAAGTATTTTCTCTTCCTCAGATTAACATTAATACAATTAACAACACACTGGGTTTCAAGCTAAGTACTTGTATCTTCTACAAGCTAGATTCAGGCTAAACGTCTCATATCTTTTTGTTGGTTTATCCTCTTTTTTGTGTGCTAAGTACTTGTATCTTCTACAAGCTAAGATTCAAGCTAAATGTCTTATATCTTTTTGTTGCTCTATCTTCTTTTTTGTGTTATCATATGTAAAGACTTTCAAACTGAGGGAAAGCTTTTGTGAGTGAAGGTTCCAGACCCGGAACCCTGTTTCAAGTGGATGAGCTTTGACTGTTTCCATCTTAATTACTGGTTTCTCTTTGATAAATTAATGACTCCTTGTCATTAATTGTCATTAATATTTTAGGTGGAAAAAAATAAAAATCATTGTTGTAAATAGCATAATTGTCTGAATACTTTTCCTCAAAAGAAGGTAATACCATGTGTACAAGGAAGAAGGGCCCGCCCCCCATTCATGTCCATTCAATATTTCATGTGAATTTACTGGAAATGAAATAAGGTCTTTGCAACATGTAATTAGTTAAGATGAAGTCACACTGGATTAGAATGAGCCCTAAGTCTAATGACTTACAAGCCATTGTCCCTGTGCAATGTTTTTATATCCACTGTAGTATATATTCATGGTTTATAAGAAAGTCATGTGATAGGACAGAGAGACATAGAGGGAGAGCACGATGCTCTGCAGAGGCAGAGATTGGAATGTTGCATCTTCAAGTCAGGAGTGTCAAGGATTGTGGGTAATCATCAGACGCTAAGAACTGGCCAGGAAAGTTCTTCTCTAACCTTCGTGGGGAGTATTTGTCTATATATCGATTTCAGACATCTAGCCCTCAGAACTGTGAGAAAGTAAGTCTGTTGTTTTCAACCACCGAGTTTGCGGTACTTTGTTACAGCATCCCTAGGAAGCTAATATACTAATACTGAATCTAAGATGTTTCTCTATAATGACTTATTTCAAAATATCTTGAAAGTCTATGTGTTTTCCTTATGGTATAAATTTCTGATGTATGTGTCATCTTAAGGACCTTCCACAGAAATGTCCTTATAAGCTGTGATTATTCAGTAAACAGCCACTTAAAATTATTAAAATCATTAAATGTTTCTCTTGTTTACCTTGAATTATGTGTTTTATGACACAAAGTATGTTTTTAAAATAAATCTAGTTATAGTATTATGCTAAAAATGAGGCAATGTGTTATGTCCTGTTAGAACATACAATTTTCTTTGATGCTAGAAACAAAAGTGAACATATTCTGGAGATCATTGACATCTGCATTATACTCTCTGACCTGACTTAAATTTCCCTTTCAATCTGGGCAAGCATCTCAACCACAAAAAGGTGTTACTTTAGATGAAGCTTAATCTCACTAAGTCTCAGTATCCCCATCTGTAAAATGATCATATGTAATTGCTAATATCACTGACCTCACAAGATGGTCGTTGGACAAATACGACATGATGTGCTTAGATGACACAGAGCTATGCTTGTTCTGTTCAATCTGTGCAGAACTGTCATCAACGATGATGACAATAATGATGATGATGGTATGACTTCATTTATATCTTTTTCTTCCCTTTTATACACATCAAAGCTTTAGAGAAGTATATTAAAAGTTCCCATTATTATTTATTTTCTCTCACATTATTCACATAGATTTTTAAATTTTTGCTTTAATTATTTTGCTGAGTAAAATATGCATAATTTAGAAGTATAAAATATTTTACTTTATTGTTGGATATGAATTTATTTATGGAAATTGAAGAACTTTTCACCAATTTATCTTAATGTCATACCATTTACTATATGACATTTTCTATCCTGCATGTATAAATCTACATTTAAACAGAAAAGTGAGCGTGTATTTTTATAATCCTTTAATCCATAAGTCAAGTGAATATTAATGACTTGACATATAAAAATTAATACTTTTTATTTCTACTTCCTCATTCCTCTTTAACTTCCCTATTTTATTTTGCAGTCAATAATAGAAGATCCATTTTATTTTCTTTTTAATTTTTTTAATGTTTATTTATTTTTGAAAAAAGAATAAGAGTGTGAGTGGGGAAGGGGTAGAGAGAGAGAGACACACAGAATCCCAAGCAGGCTCCAGGCTCTGAGCTGTCAGCACAGAGCCTGATGCGGGGCTCGAACCCACAAACTGTGAGATCATGACCTGAGCCAAAGTCGGACACTGAACCAACTGAGCCACCCAGGTGCCCAATTCATCTACTTTTTTGTAAACCAATATTATTACCACTCACATTTTTGTTGTCCTTTAATAAATATTTTGTTCCATGAATATATCTGCTGACACTGTTAATACTTAATTTTGTTATATTGTTTGAGTCCATGTCTCTCAAATAATCTCTCACTTATTTTTTTTATTTTAATTACTTTATGTTTTGTTTTTTAACATTTTCTTAAAGTAGAAACTGATAATATGTCATTTTTAACTTTGCATTAGATTATGTTTATTGATTTCTATAGAATTTCTAATGAGTATGTTCCCCTCATAATTTTTATATCACTCCCTCATAAGTTTATTTATTTTTGAGACAGAGAAAGAGAAAGGATCCCAAGTAGTCAGCTTAGAGCCAGCTCCACACTGTCAGCATAGAGTCTGATGCAGGACTCAAACTCACAAACCGTGAGATCATGACTGGAGCTGAAATCAAGAGTTGGACACCTAACCAACTGAACCATGCAGGCTCCCCTCCTTTCTTTCTTTTTTTTTTTTTTTTTTTTTGTATGTTTATTTATTTATATTGAGAGAGAGAGAGAGCACAAATGGCGGAGGGACAGAGGGAGAGAAAGAATCCCAAGCAGTCTCAACACTGTCAGCACAGAGCCCCATGTAGGCTCTATCTCATGAACTGTGAGATCATGACCTGAGCTGAAATCAAGACTCTGATGCTTAATCAACTGATCCACACAGGCACCCCTGTGTGATTCCTTTTCCTCTGTCTTACCATCTCATATCTCATAGAACAATAAGTTTTTAAGTTTTTACTCCTGTCTTTGTAATTTTTTTTCACAGGTGAGTCTTTATTTTCTTGAATATTCTGATATATCTCATGCTACAGATTCTTTTGGCCAGCCTTCCTTTTTCTCTTGTTTTAAGTTCTAGCTTTGAAGTTCTGTCCAAATCTCGTATTTCATTGTGCTTGCTTCCTTTCTTTCTTTCTTTTTTTCTTTCTTTCTTTCTTTCTTTCTTTCTTTCTTTCTTTCAGTAGGCTTCATAAATCTGCATCTATTTCAGGGATTCAGTCATATTAAATGTATGATGAGAGAACTGGAGCCAGTGTAATACCAGAGCCATACCGAGTACACCATTAAATATATATGCTCTAATAAAGATATTAATGAGAAAAGCGGCCTAAGCTCCAAACATTGGCATCCTTCATTTGAGTCTGTGTTCCAACACTAGGTGTTGAGAAAAGGTGCAGGGATCTCTTTGTTCTGGGGTGAGAGCCAGCTCATGATTTTGAGTCTTTTTCTGAGCATTCATGACAACATGACTTTGTGGGTAAGTTTTGGACGGTTGTGCTATTGACTCTAATGTATTGCCATTGTCTGCTGCTGTGCGTTCATTTTGGCCCACTAACTGAGAATTGGTTGAATGTTAATTCCAAGCACATCTGGTTGTACCTTGAACTTGGGGCATAGGTAGAGCTGGTTGCCAGAGTCTGTTGGAATAAACAAGGCTCTGAGTATTTTGAAGTCATGAAGAAGAACTATCCAGTTATAGTTCTTCTTCTTATTATTTTAATGTAAAGTTTGCTTCAACTTCATGGAAGAAGAAATATTCTCCTCTTTTCCCCTTACACTACTTAAGTGTAACCCACTTGGATAATGCCTCCTATTGTCAGTGAATAATGTGTGTATCTTGGGAAAAGGGATCAGGATAAATTATAACTTTGTCTACACTGATACCTAGGAAAGCACAAAACATGGGATAAATTCTATAAAAGCTGTTCTGCTTCATCTACATGTCCCATGCAGGTGTTTTCCCAGTTTCACATATTAATAGACTTTTCCAAAATTTCTGTTGTCTAACTTAATTTTTTTATTTTTATTTTTTTAACGTTTATTTATTTTTGAGACAGGGAGAGACAGAGCATGAATGGGGGAGGGACAGAGAGAGAGGGAGACACAGAATTGGAAGCAGGCTCCAGGGTCGGAGCCATCAGCCCAGAGCCCGATGTGGGGCTCGAACTCACAGACCACGAGATCGTGACCTGAGCTGAAGTCGGACGCTTAACCGACTGAACCACCCAGGCGCCCCTTGTCTAACTTAATTTTAATACCACTTCTTTTTGGCTTTTTAGTGAATGTTAATGATGTGAGGACATAGCATCAACTATTGAACAGTTTTGAGTTCATTCAGGACCCACAAATATGAAAACAAATCTGATGTATAGTCTTTAAAAAATCTAGTATGCTTAAAAACATAATAAAACACTTTCTTAGTAACTGCCTTATTTATTTTTGTAGCCAATATGAATCTCTGTATTAAAAGCCTTTCTTCAGATATATATATATATATATATATATATATATATATAGTCCCAATTAAAATTCTAGACTGATAATAAAGAAAACATTGGATGGCAAGCATATGTCATATGCTTCATCAATTTAGTTTATTTCCCCAAATTTCTATATTAGGAAGCCGCTGCAAAAAAAGCAGATGTCATGTATTTTTCTCTCTAATTTTTTTTTTGTCCTAAATTGAAAATAAGATAAAATAGGAATGAAAAACACACGATACACTTGCATGGTACAATAAGACAATGAAATAATATATTTCCTTAAATCCAGCTAGAGCAATAAGTTGCTTTTCATTTTTATCATATTTCGGTTCTAATAAAACTGATTAAAAATAATAATTTTACTTACTGCTAAGTGTATTTATCTTAAATGCTCTTTATTGAACACAATTTCCTGATCTATCTTCCTAGTACCTTTCCTTTAACAAAATGCACCTGTACTACCTGCTGATATAGTCACATGGCTATGCCTCCCTTAAAACAATGGTGATAAAAATAAAAACAAGTGCATGCGTGCGCACACACACACACACACACACACACACACATTAGCCTCTCAGAGTAGTCTTTTTGAGCATGGTGATTAGTTTTGATTTGGGCCTATCTTGCAAACAAAGCTAATCAGAGACTTTTAGTGAGGTTCTCAAACTTCATATACTACATAACCTTGGAGTTATTGGCAGCAAAGACAACCCACTGGAAAGTGGAAAAGAAAAAAGAAAAAATATGTATCTGTGTATCAGTTTTCTATGCCGCAGAGCAAATTGCCACAAATTTAGTGGCTTAACTCAGTACCCATTTATTATTTCACAGTTTCTGTGGCTCAGGAATCTGGCATGACTTAGCTGGGTTCTCTGCTCAGGATTTCACCGGGTGCTAAACTCAGTGGTGTTCAGGGCTACAGTTTCATAAGAATCTCAACTGGGGATTGATCCATATATAGGCTCCCTTAAGTTGTTGAGAGAATTCATTTCCTTGCAGTTATCAGACCAAGGTGCCCCTCTCCTCGTTCTCTGTTAATCAGAGTGAGGAGGAGATAATTCTCAATTTGTCTATGTTGCTAATACGTGTATCAGAAATATTTTCTAAAACTTATAAATTATATTTTTAAACTATGTAAGTAAATAATAAGCCACAGGTTAATTATTTAATTCTACCTATCTTTGGATCTTGCTATATAACATTCTTACTTTTCTATTTTTAATAAACTTTGTAAAGTTAATAAAACCCTTATGTTACTTTTAAACAAAACCACAATACTGAGGCAGTTTTGTATTAGCTGTGATTTCCAAAATGTGACCAGCTCATCACCTGCATCAAATAACTTAGGATACTAGTTAAATACCCAATCTTTAGGTCTCCACCAAAGAATTATCAATTCTGAACCTCTGAGAACACAAATCTTTGATCTTTCCAAATTGACAGTATATATAGCTCAATGCCAAAAATTTGTTAAATCAGTTAAACATAAACTCTTAGGGACACAATGTAGATTGATTAATATGCTACAGATAATTGTATAGCACAATGTATGTAAACATGGTTTTTAAAAAAGCAGCTAATTATGTATACATATACTTTAATAATTAATTTCAGCATTATAAAATATGTTGAAAAGTTGCTTTTGTAATGGGTAGAAGCAAAAACATTTTTTTTTCAATTTAATGTGTTCTTAAATAATGTCTGATACATATTTTTAACACCACAATGATTTTTACTTGGACCTACCTAATTTAGTTCATTAACACAACAGTTGGTCTTAAGGATTTTAAGCCAAGGGAGAAATCATTTAGATTATTGTATACTGTCATAAAAATTTTTTAAGGTTTTATTCAAGTTCCAGCTAATTAACATACAATGTAATATTAGTCTTAGGTATCCACTATAATTATTCAACAGTTCCATACAAAACCTGGTGCTCCGCACAAGTTCACTCCTTAATCCCCACCAACTATTTAACCTGCACCCCCTCCCACTTCTGATAACCATCAGTTTGTTCTCTAGGGTTAAGATTCTGTTTCTTTGCCTCTCTTCCATTTTTTTCTCCTTTGCTTTTTGTTTCGTAAATTCTACATATGAATGACATCCTACAGTATTTGTCTTTGTGTGACTGACTTATTTCACTTACCGTAATGTTTTCATAAAAGTTAACATGGTGTAGGTTACACTTATTTTGAGCTTAAATGTTATATTAAAAACATTTATGATATATATTTTATTATATTACTTATTTCCTTCAAAAGTTTTTAAAATTATAGTCATGTATTCACCTGGATAGTTATGTCACTTTATTTAAGCTTAATAAACACCATTCACAAATGCAATATTTTTTAAAGAAAACTTAGTCTTCTTAAAAGACCCTTTTTTTTTCTTTAACATAGTGGGCCTAATTTTTTTCCTTATTCTGATATCTTTGAGTGGCTTCTTTTTTGAAGAATAAATATTTTATAAATATCATCAACTAGGAAAAAAAATCTCTTCTAATGTTTTTCATGACAGATATATAAAATAAATATTTAAAATGAGAAAACCCAAAAGTTTTATGACTTCCTAGAGGCTTCTAATTAAGATCTACTTTGCACAGAGTTTTGTAGCAGTACTTATCCCTTAGGATTTTCCTAAAATGCATGGTTGTCATAGCAACCTTATTTTCACATGTCATTAACTGTGTTTTATCATTTGATCAATACAGCATCTAACTCTGTACAGAATTACACTTTATATAATTTGTGTAGTAATACAATTAAAACTGTCTTTTAAAATGCTCTTTTGAATTTAAAGAGGAAATTTTGAATCTTAGAACTGCAATGTTTTTTCCTAACATAAGATTTAGTTGAGGATGAATGGAAGACGATCAGATTTATCAGTCCCTTCTGCATAAACCCAGTTTCTAGCTTTCAGCAATGATGTTTTACTAACCTAGGATCAACATTCTCAAGTTATTTTACTTATGAGAGTTTTATACTTTTAAACAAATACAGTTTGAAATTTATTAATTTTGCACAATTGATTAAATAAGTGTATGTTCCACTTAAAATTCTTGTCTTATTAAATTACATTTTTTAGCAAAAAATAAATTTTGTGTTTTCCATAGGTCAATAAGGATATATGTTTCAGATTTAATTGTTAAACTTTCTTTATGGTTTTGCATTGTATCCTTATGTAAATGTTAGTTATCCACTTATATCCATTAACATGTCATCTTATCGTGAACATCAACGTTTCAAATTTTTTTAATGTTTATTTATTTTTGAGAGAGAGAGAGAGAGAGATAGATACAGAATTAATGTGGGAGGGGCACAGAGAGAGGGAGACACAGAATCTGAAGCAGGCTCCAGGCTCCAAGCTGTCAGCACAGAGCCCGACATGAGTCGTGAGATCATGACCTGAGCCAAAGTTGGATGCTTAGCCAACTAAGTTACCCATGTGTCCCCTGAACATCAACATTTTAAAACATGGCAAATAAGTCCAAGAAATTATGGCCAATGATTTTCTCAAGTTCAAAGAAACCAAAATAAGATATACCCAAGAAAATAACATAAAAGTGCGTAGTAATTAGGCCACTGAATTCAATGATAAGGAGGAATATTAATAACAGTAAGATTTAAAAAGATACATTATCTTAGTCAACAAATATAAAATCAATTACAGATTTATCATCAAAAAATTCAATATTAGGAAAATGGAATGCTTCATAATGTGCTAAAAGGGAAAACAGAAGACATAAGTAAAAAAAAAAACCACTACACTATCACTCTAGAACATTAAGTTAATCTCTCCATCAAAAATAAAAGTTAAAGACATTTTCAGACAGAATATTTTAACGAATTACTCAACCTGAAACTTATTTAAAAAATATAAAGTATGTTTATTCAGGCCAAAAGAAAACTATTACAGGTAGAAACTCATGACTTTGTAAGGAAATAGAAAACACAGAAAGTTCTAAATATATAGAGAAAATGTAAAATGATTATTAAAATTTATAAAAGGCATTTTAGAATTGAAAGCAAAAATATTATTTCATCATGAAGTTTATAATATATACATACTGCGTGAATATATTGCACAATGTAGGAGGGAAAGAAAATAAATACTAGTGTAATTTTCCTAACATTATACAATTAGTATAATATTCAAAAGTAGGCTGGGATAACATGATAAAAATAAAATAAATATATACCTTATGTTTCAATGAAAACAAAAGTGCAATATTAAAAATACTCATATTTGACAAAAATGAAGTAATAAAAGAAAAGGAAAAAAGTATAAAAACATAAATGAAAAATAAGTGGAATCTGCTATAAATGTAAGATTATCAAATATTCAGTAATCTATCAGGTAATTAAATATATTCATAGAATATAGAGTTTATATACATAGATAATAGCAAGATATACAAATGAGTGTTGGAACAAATAAGTATGGGACACAAATACACTATATAAAAATGTCAACTTTGTTTCTATTATATTGGCAATAAGCATTTAGAGATGAATTAGATTTGTGCTATTTAAGGTAGCATTAAAATATGGAAATTAAGTAAAAACTAACAAAAGCAATCTAAGACATTGCATTAAAACTAATACTTTGGGACACCTGGGTGGCTCAGTCGGTTGAGCATCTGACTCTTGATTTCTGCTCAGGTGTTGACCCCAGGGTCATGAAACCGAGCCCCACATAGGGCTCTGCACCGAGCATGGAGTCTGCCTAAGATGCTCTATCTCTTCCCCTCTGTCCCTCCCTTGCTCTCTCTCTTTCTCTCTCTCTCTCTCTCTCTCTCTCTCTCTCTGAAAACAAAACTGTAATACATTGATGAAAGAATAGATACATGTTTATTGATTAGAAAATAATTCTGTTGTTAATAATCATTTACAAATGATCTCTGGGTATCACAATGCCTTAATTAAAATCCCAACAGTCTTGGGGCACCTGAGTGGCTCAGTCCCATAAGTGACCGACTTTGGCTCAGGTCATGATCTCTTGGTTTGTGGGTTGGAGCGCTGCTTCGGGCTCTGTGCTGACAGCTCTGAGCCTGGAGCCTGCTTCAGATTTTGTGTCTCCCTCTTTCTCTCTCTCTCTCTCTGCCCCTCCCCTGGTCATACTCTCTCTCTCTCTCTTAAAAATAAGCATTAAAATATATTATTAAAAATAAATAAATAAATAATCCAATGGACTGTTTTTAGATTGGAGAGATGATTTTTAAAACTATATAGAAATTTAAAGAATTTAAAGTATCTGGATTAGTAGTGATTGTGAAAAACAACAAAGTTGAAGAAATGATACCACCCATTTGGGATATCCTCAAACTCTGAGATTCTTTCCTCGGCCATGTCTAGTGTACTAATACATCAAAGGAATTCCGCATTTCTGTTCCAGTGTTTTAGATTACTAGCATTCCCTTTTGGTTGTTTCTTAGATTTTCCATCTCTCTTTTGACATTGCCCATCTGTTCTTGCATGTTCTTTATCCATTGCAGCCCTTAGCATATTTTTTTAATGTTTGTTTGTTTATTATTTTGAGAGAGAGAGAACATTGGAAGGGCAAAAAGAGGGAGAGAGATAAAAATCTCAAGCAGGCTCCGAACTGTCAGTGCAGGGTCCCACGTGGATTGCTCAATCCACTGAACTGCGAGATCATGACCTGAGCTGAAATCAAGAATCCGACTCAACTGATTGAGCCACCCAGGCACCCCTAGAGAGCTTAGCATATTAACCAATTTAAATTCCTGGTCTGATGATTCCAACATCCCTGACATCTCTGGTTCTGATGCTTGCTCTGTCACTCCAAATTGTGTTTTTTGCTTTTTAGTTTACCATATATATATATATTTTTTTTTTCTTCATAGCCAGGTATAATGTGGGTAAAAGAAACTGCTGCTAATAAGCCTTTAGCATGTGATGGTGTGCTGTGAGGGGAGGGGAGCCTTCTGTTGTCCTGTGACTACATCTCCACTGTTTAGTGAGTGTGCATCCATGGGCTGTAAACTTCACAAGTATTTTTCCTCCCCTCTCAGGTGGGACAAGATAGCTAGAGCAGATTGGAGTTGGGTATTTCCCTTCCCCTAGGTCGGATAGGCTTTGATAATATCCCAGAAAGTTAGGCTCTCCATTAACTATTTTCCCTTGAGTACTGAGTTCATTAAGAAAAACAGAGTGCTCTAGGATATTTCAAAATGGTTCCTTTTCTTCGTTTTCTGCAGGAAGCAGAAGGGGATTTTCCTCTGTTTATTGTGGGAACCTGGTTGAGTTCCTGGAGGTAAATCTCACTGTATTGTGAGGTCTCTCCTGAAAGGGTCACCCTGAAGAAATTTTGAGCTCTCAAACTTGTCTTTACTGATTTGCTAAAATTAGCAATCGGATTTGCTAAAATATTGAACCTGATTCTGAACAAGCCTCTCAAGAAAATTATCAATTTATAAAGAGAGAATCATAGTAAAGTTTATAGTGTAGATAAAATTTGCGGAATCTAGAATGGGGAACTCTATATGAAACAAATATGATGGTTTTTCAATGAATTAATTGCAAAGAAACCTAAATATAATTTATTTAGACAGTTTAAGATTATGTTAAGGGAAAAGCATAGCAGAGTTAAACTGTAGTGGTAAAGGGTGCACTTTTGGATAGTAAAACTATAAAGAAAGTTTAGGAAGTATTTACAGCGAAACCAGGTCTGTGGTTGCTCTTAGCAGAAAAAGGCTGGAGACTGGCAAGGGCATATTGAAGGTTTCCAAGGGGGCACACAAAATTCTGTCTCTTATCCTTGATTTTCAAAGTATTAAAGTTCACTAAACCATTCATTTGTCTTATGGATTTTCTGTAGTTGAGTGATACTAATCAGTAAATTTTAAAATATGAAAAAACAGACAGCATGTATAATTAAGTAAATTGTTCTTCATTCTATTGAGGATATCATGTACCATCTATCTCTTATGGAGGGTGAAAAAACTGAGACACTCCCATGCTCTGTTGGTAATAATAAAACTGATACACATTTTCTGTGGGTCAACTTGAAAATATGTACCAAAATATTAAAATTATCGTATATATTGCCCCAATCATATTACTTTGATTATTTTTCCTAATCAGAAATTTACACAAAATTTTTTCTTTTAATTCTTAATCATAAAATTGTTGATTAAGTCTAGATTGTTATAGATGTAGTATAATATAGATGTAGTATTATGTATTTAGATGTATGGAATATAATTAGAAACGATGTATAGAAACTCAGAAATTTATTGCATGCTTTAAATTAAGTTACATTATTCAATACAATCTTTAAAGGTGAATTTAAAAAATGAAGCGCTAGAAATATCATTTTTCAATGAAAAACGTCAACAAATGCTGTGTTTAAAGTGTTTCATGTCTGTAAGTATGTGTGCGAAAAACCATAAATGAATCATAATAGGAGATTTGGGGCAATTTCTAGATGTTCTATAGAAAGGACTCACTGCAGGACACCTAAGTGGCTCAGTTGGCTAAGCGTCCGACTTCAGCTCAGGTCATGATCTCGTGGTCTGTGAGTTTGAGATGTGCTGAGAGCTCGGAGCCTGGAACTTGCTTCAGATTCTGTGTGTTCCTCTATCTCTGCTTCTTCCCCACTCATGCTCTCTCAAAAAATGAATAAATGTTTTTTAAAAAAATGGGGAAAAAAAAAGAAAGTACTCACTATGGAGCTACCTACTCACCTACCGGACTAGCTCCTCGCAGTTTTGATCTATCATATCTCCTTCTCCTTCTCATTTGTTCTCTTTAGCACTAAACTGGTACCATCATATTGGGGTTCAATTTGCTTATTCATTTCACTCATAGTCTCTTCTCAAGTTCTATGAGAGGAGAAACTTCATTTTGTTCGGTGATGCATCTGCAAGATCTACAGTAATTCCTGCCACGCTGTGGGTCCCACTAAATGTTTGCAGTGACAAATACATGATAGCATTTGCATTAGTCTTTAATGAAAACATAGTAAATATTATTTTTAAATGTTTATATAAATCCAAGAGCGATGAGAAATTTACAGACATTATAAACACACTTAAACGTACATTAGGCGTCGCTAAATCGATTATCATAAATAATTGCATTTCTTCTTCTCTCAACTTTTTAAAGTCTTCATTTTTTTTTTGTATTTCAGCATAAAAACCACAACTTTAAAAAAGTCAGAGTGAAGTCTGTGCTCATGTATTGCCCTTTCCTGACCCAAATTCATTTCTCAATTGAACTTCACTTTCTGGCCACCTGATTTTCAAACAGCATCCTCATATGGAAAAACTGCTTATTTTCAACCAGAGCTGAACTGTATTCAAAAAAAGGTCTAGTGTTTTTCAGTGGCGGCAGCAATGTAATAGACTAAATACCACTTGTCTAAAACACTCTCTGGTTGTGTTGTCCCACTAAATGCATTTACGTTCAAATCACAACAGTCTTTACCAGGGAAAATAAGAACTGTGTATTTTGTATTATTTGACAAGGACATGACATTATGTGTTCAGAATAAGTTTGTGAACTGTATATCCCCAAATGGGTTTATTTATAATGATTAAGTTTTCCTTTCAAATACATCCTTGCTGCCTGAATAATGTAACTACTAATATAGGAAATCACAGTTATTTCAGTAAAGAAAACGGAGCTATTGTACCAGCACAGAGAAGCACACTCCATTAACCTCTCTGTCCTTGGAAATCAGACTGACTTATTGTGCAATTTCAATTAGCTTGTCAAATAAATGCACGGCCGCTACAATTCTTTTCTTTAGTTCAGTTTTAGGAAACAGGGTGTGCCAAGAACTGAATAAGCATTATAATTTTTCTCTCCAGAGAAATATCCGGCAAAGCATATTGAAGTAATATTTAAAACTGAGTATACTTTTTAACAGAATGCAATATGAATAACAGGCATGGCCAGTTCTGATTTGATATTTCACTCCATTTTTCTCTTAATGATGGAGATCATGTAGCCCACTTATAGTTGCAAGGAATGGTATTATCTGATATTGGCTATAAATGAGGTAAAAAATGACCGGGTTTTGTTTCATGTAGCTAAACCATATATATTATTGGCCGTGCGAATATAGCGCAACAGAAGCAAGCAAGAAAAAAAGATGAAAATTGTGAGAAATGGAATCATTAATAAATGGAAGCATGAGAGGAAGGCCAATGAGATTTCCAATTCTTCAAATGACCTCAAGATATTTAATTAACTGGCCATCTTGAAAAAGTTATCTCATTCCATGGGGAGAAATGTTTTAATTTTCATTGTCAACTTATATAAAATAGGGAAAAATTATAAATGTTTTCATCTTTCTTGATAACAGATTTGAAACCTGTCTGACCTCTGCTCACTTCTGGGAAGACAAAGAATTAGGAAAAAAAAATCCTAACTTTTTAGAAAGAAAAAACAAAAATCAGTAACTATTTCTCAAAATATTTTACATTCTTTAGCTATACTCCCCCACTCCAGAAAAATGATTCATGGGTTTTAATTCCAATACATGTGTGGTAAAACAAAAACAAAAACAAAAACATTTATTCCAATTGGAAATGTGTGCAAATGAATAATGCTTTCAGAACATGGGAAAATATGTATTTTAATAAATAGTGTGCAAGGTCAGATCTTGGGACAGGATTACCACCACCCCAACATTTTGTCTTTTGTTAGAAATACACAATATTTTTCAAATTCAAAGACATAGACCATTTCATCTGTTACAATTAAGCAGTTTATTTTCGTGTTTCTTAATATGTCAATAATTTAAGTTAGTTTTCAACTTTCTTCTTTCCAACATTACAATCTGCTCCATTTTTTATATGATCCAATATATTTGAATAGTTCTCAACTTTTAGTTTGATCTGATATTTTATAAAGTCTTTCTGGTTCACTTCCTACTCTGCAGAACAAACAAACATCCAGACTGAAATTGAAGTTAGTCTGTAATTTGTTAGGAAAAAATAGCAGAATGCAGAATTGTTGCAGGTGTAAATTAATTTGTCTCTACTGATAAAGTTATACCTGTATTAAGATATGTTTAATATTTTTGCTCATACTTCTTTTGTTTACAAGTATAAAGTAAATGGAGACCCTTGTATAATTAGGTACATCCTTGCCAAAAGATCGTGGCTCTGTCATAGAAAGACCTATATTTAATATAGATTTCTAAATTATCTTGGGAAAATCTAGACACCGAACAAAATAAAAAAAGAAGAAGTAAAGAAACAGCTTTCCTTTAATTTCACTTCTGAAAGCACTGTCAGAAAAAAAAATCAAATAAAGTTTTCAACTTAGTGATTTATGCGTGCATAAATAGGGGCATAGCTTGCATCATCCAGAAAGCAGAGATTTGGGCAGTGACTTACAAGCTGTTATTTTAATAAGGAGTACAATTTCCAAGCTAGTAGTAGTGAAGAAGAGGAACAGAGTTGGAAAAGTGGGACAGCCATGGTCATTCCAGAATCCTGATCATTAATACTGATTGCATGATCCCCAAAGACAATCCAAGAAACTAAATAAACTGATTACCTACAGTGTCCATGGGTTGTGGGGGAGGGCTGAGATTTATGTCTTAGCTAAAAGCTGCCATCCATCAAAGGTTTTCATTGACTCCCTCACATTTCCAAATTGCGCATGTGGACACTGAATGGGAGGCTATCATGGTACCAAAGATAAGCATTAGGAGAAGAAGAGAAGGGAGAAAACTATCAGGTTGTGCTCCCATAAAGTTAACAGGACCCCATGCACTGTGGTAGCCAGGATGAGAGACAGGTGAGGTCAAGAGACCTGTAGCAATGAAGGAGTGTCTGATAAGGGAAATCACTACAGAACAGACACATAGAGTTTAATCAGTATCACTGGACTACTGTAGTTCTTCATTAATAGGGCCTAAAAAAAGAAAAGCCCTGTATTTTAAAGATTGTGGACAGCTCTTTGTGTTCATATAAAACCTAGATTATGTTTGAAAATGTCAAAGAGAAAAAAAATTAATATATATATTAATATATATATTTTGGTTTTACTTTAACAAACATAAACAGACACTATAGCAGTGGTATTTCTCTATGCATCAGGTTTAATTTTGTTTCTAATCCTTATTTTCTGTTTATTTTACAGAACAGGGAGGACAACAGAAAAGTTTTAGCTGAATATTAGAATCAAATCCATACTGAAAGCTGTAAGGAAACATGAGATCAAGTCAGTGGGGTCAGGGGTGATGGTGGTGTTCACAAGAAGAATGGAAGAAAACTGACTTCATTGTTATACATTTGAAGACTATAGAGAGGAAATAACATTTGCCTACGTTCATTCTGAAAGGCATCTGAGTGCATATTCCTTTGGAAAAAGAAGAGGTTCAGATGTCAGTGATATCATTACCAAAATGTAGCTTAGCTCTAATGTAATAACCTTTCTTTGAATCACTGTACTAGATTGCTTTCCACATTGTGAAGTAATGAAGTCAGCATGATCTGAGAGATCACAATGCAGTATGTTTGAAAACGACAAAGTCTTCAACATCTTAAGATGCAGCTCTCTTCCCAAGCAAAGATTTATCTCAGAGAAAGCCTATGGTCTTGATGAATAAATGGATCATGTTCAATGCTTTGCAATGCAACTACCTTCCCACATCAGCAAGGGATAGCCTCTTGTTTTTCTAACTGTATTTTATAGACAACAATTACCCTATAAACACTACTGAAAAAGAAAACCAGCATTATCTGTTTTCACGAAAATCAACCATCGTATTTAATAAAGGCAGGACTTAGAATCATCTGCAATCACTTAGGACCTTAATGATTTGTAACAATACAGGATAGAATAGGAAATTATTTTCTATTTTTTTTACACAAAAAAGTGGTAGAATTTCTGAAAGATATATGTGCTCAAGGCATTTGATTAAAGAAATGGAAAATAAAAACTGTAGAAGATTTGTTAGTGCAATGATCATTGAGCAGATATATTTTAATAATATAATTTGGTAAAAAATTTTACTTAGAGATTTAAAGTTACTATTATGTATGTTGCTAAAAACTGTTTTTAAGAAACTGTGGCTAAAGATAAGACTTGATCAGAGGAATAAGTTTTTAATTTTGTGGGAAATACTTCTTTAGCTATATCAGAAAACAATTTTCCCCTCTTTCATGTTAAGCAGAAACCATAAGATGCTGGAAAACCTACTACATTATTTTATTAATACTTTTGTGAAGACAGCACTGCACTTAAAATATGATTTGTAGTACTTTCTTCTTGCTCTTATAGCTAGTAATAGTAAAGTATATATTGTTGAAAATAATCTTATTTACTTAAGGGCAAAGTAAACATGCAATATGAATTCAAAAGCACAAACTGTGCAACAGCAAAATGGTATATAACATAGTTCTTTTCACACGTGATGAAATAACTTAGCAGTTCTGGTACTTAGGGTTCTAGTTTAACCTTTGTTTGTTTGAGAAAGTATTTACTTCTTCTGCACCATTTTTTTAGTAGCCTTTTTTGGAGCAGTTTTAGATCCAAAGCAAAATTACGTTGAAGGTATAGAGATTTACCATTATAACCCCTGCACACCTACATGCATAGCCTCCTCCATTATCAACATCACCCATCAGACTGGTGCACGTACAATCAATGAACCCAAAATGAACCCAAATTAACATATCATTACCACACAAAGTCCATTGTTTACATCAGAGCTCATTCTTATTGTAGATTCCATGGGTTTGGACAAAATATATACACACACACACACACACACACACATATATATATATACACACACACACACATATATATATATATATATATATATATATATATAATGACATATATCCATCACTGCTGTATCATACAGAATAGTATTCCTGGTCTACAAATTCTCTGTGCTCCAGCTACTCAGTCCTATCTCCCTCCTAACTCCTGGAAACAATAGATTTTTTACTGTTTCCATAGTTTTGCCTTTTCCAGAGTGTTATATACTTACTTGGAATTATATAGTATATAATTTATGTAATTTATAATTTATAATTATATAGTATATAATTTATATAATTTAACTTCAGATTGGCTTCTTTACTTACTAGTAATGCAGTTAAGTTTCTTCCATGTCTTATTGTGGATTAATTGTTCATTTTTTTAAAAAATGCTAAATAATATTCCATTGTCTGTATGTACCACAGTTTATTCATTTACCTACCAAAGGACCTTGATTGCTTCCAACTCTGGGCAATTATAATAAAGCTACTCTAAACACTCATATGCAGGTTTTCATGTGCACAAAAGTTTTCTCCCGTTTGGGTAAGTACCAAGATACATGATTGCTAGATCTTGTGGTAAGGATATGCTTTGTTTTATAAGACACTGTCAAACTGTCTTCCAAAATGGTTGCACCATTTTGCATTCCAACCTGTTACTCCAAATCCTCACCAGCTTTTGGTATTGTCAATGTTCTGGATTCTGGCCATTCCAGTAAGTACACAGTGGTATCTCATTGTTGTTTTAATTTGCATTTTCCAAATGGCATATGATATAGAGCATCTTTTCATATACTTAATTGCCCTCTGTATATCTCCTTTAGGGAAGTGTCTATTAAGATTGTTGGACTATTTAAGGGACGCCTGGGTGGCTCAGTCGGTTAAGCATCCGACTTCAGCTCAGGTCGTGATCTCACTGTTGGTGGGGTGGTGGGTTTGAGTCCCGTGTCAGGCTCTGTGCTGACAACTCAGAGCCTGGAGCCTGCTTCGGATTCTGTGTCTTCCCCAGCTGTGCTCTGCTCCTCCCCCAACCCATGCTCTGTTTCTCTCTGCCTCAAAAATAAATAAACATAAAAAAAATTAAGATTGTTGGCCTATTTTTTTAATTGGGTTGTTGTTTTCTTATTTTTTAATGTTTATTTATTTTTAGAAGTAGGTGAGGGGCAAAGGGATAGAAGGGGGGGCAGAGGATCCCAAGCAGGGTCTGTGATGACAGCAGAGAGTCTGATGCAGGGCTTTAACTCATGAACTATGAGATCAGGACCTGAGCCAAAGTCAGATACTTAATCGACAAAGCCACCCAGGTGCCTCTGTTTTCTTATTTTTAACCTTGAAAAGGTCGTTGCATATTTTGGATAACAATGCCTTATCAGATGTATCACTGACAAATATTTCTCTTGGTTAGTAATTTATCTTCTCACTTTCTTGATCCAGCACTATTTTTTTGTTATTTTTCTTTTTGCCATCAATTCAAAGTATATGGGATGCTAATATAACATCGTTTCTTATATTAAAAATAGTTTCAAATTTTGACATTTAAAAATGACAGAAAAATTATACTCTCAAAAAAAAAACTGCCCTTAAAAAAATAAGGGGATTAATTAGGACTAATTTAACTTCTTCTCAAGTTTTCTATAATGTTTTGAAATATAACGGAGTAAAAGTATATATTAATTTTTATATTCAATCATAAGAGAGACTAAATGTGAATGCCATGATATATATTTCATAAGAAGCTTGCTTGTATGTGTTTGCATCAGTTTCACTGGGAAGATCATCCTCAGGTTTCAAAAGGATGAGTATAAGATGTGGTATATATATATTGTATGTATATGTATATATATATATATATATATATATATATATATATATATATATATGAGCAAGCAACTTGTCTCTCTGTAGAAGTTTGGAAAGACAGGAGCTCAGCAGTTTGGACTTTGGAACTATCAGCACAGGATCATGAGGAATTAGGAGTCAAGTAAGTGTGGGCTTTCCCAAAATCCAAAATCCTAAAATCCTAAAATCCCAAGTCAGATTTTAGTTACACGTTTTTCTCAACTTGGAAATTGTAATGTGTTTATGTTACTGTAGTTGTTGTTTAGCCACGGTCTCAGCTGCAGCTACAGCACTGATAGTGGGCAGTTAGTCTGAGAGCAGAAGAGAATCCACCCCCACCCCCGACCAGTTCCTGTCTATATCACAAGACTTAGAAATGAAGACCACCCCCAAACTACATATGTGCTGTCAGTTATGATATTTCTAATTTTGTATTGGATTTTGCCTTTCACTGTTTCTTTTAAAAACGGGTAAAATCATAGACTTACTAAATTTTAATAACAGCGTTAAACAATGACATCACGTATATAACTTTATCTGCTCATCTATCATTGGTCAATTTCTACATCTCACCATTTGAAGGCTCTTCACTTGTGCCTGATATTTCCCCAGGAATAAGCAGTATTTCCAAGATATCTTCTTTTGTCTTATAAACGCCAGAAATCACTTTTCATTTTAACACTTGCTTTTTAAGCTGTTGTTGAAGTATGTTCTGGACCAATTAAAAGGAATGTTTAACTCTGAATTTTAATATTTCATATGAATGTTATATCAATTTACAAGTAAATCAGGTCCAGAATAGAATGAGTTTCATGAATAAAAAAAGGACTCCGTAAACACTAATTAGTATATAATCAAAAACAAGTCAAAGATGTATATGTTTTGCTATATAAAATGACAGATACTTTATACTAAATATAGTGCTGACACTTTTAATTTTCTTCTTTAGTTTTGTTATTCAGAAGTAATATTTATTGCATAGGATGTCATGACTTTTTAATTGAACAAAGGTTAATATTACACTAAATATACATAATACAGCTATAATTTTTGTTTTACTCTTTTTTTTCATCATTTGAAAAGTAGTCTGAACACCATGTACCCTCACCTGTACCCTAAACGCCTTTCTACCTCAGGGCCTTTCCACTTCTGTGAGTTGAATGTGGAAGGCTTTTTCTCCAGATATTTTAGAGCTCATTCCCAAACTTCTATCAAATCATTTCAAATACTGCCTTCTTATATGAAACTGAAGCTTCTAAAACTACAAATATTTTTGGGTCCTCCCTATTTGAAATTGCAACCCCATCACTTTCTGTTTCTTTTTCCTGATTTATTTTTGCACAACACACAGAAACACCTGACAGTACATGACCTATGTATTTGTTCATTGTTTATCTCTCCCAAATCTCTGAAGGTTTCAGTAGCAGCCAAAGGCAGTGGATGTGCAAATTAAGCAGAAAAATAGTTCATTAAACAACAGCTCGTGGAATTGTTTATAGGGCCAGGCAACCAGCCTCAAACTCAACAGCACAATGAAGGAAAACAAAACAAAACGAAACAAAACTGCCCTGGAAGGAAGTGTCCCTATGTCCAGACTACCTCACTGAGCATTAGAGACAAGTGCTTCTGTCCCTGATGCTGCTGGCCTTTTTGATGCCTCTTCTTCTGTGCCCAAAACTCAAACCACAGCTGTTCCTGAAATGTAAATGCCTCTTAAATTAGCCAAAAATTAATTCCCTTCTCCTTAGAGCTTTCTTTCTCAATTTGCTCACTTCTAAATCAGAGTGTCTTATAAATAAGTCTCAGTGAAAGAGGTTTGGCTCGAGGAAGGTTGAATGCATTTTATAGATGGCGATTTTTTTGAGTACCTCATTTGGAAAAGAAGTTAGTCTGATGGTTTCCTATTTTTGAATATCTTTAACTGAATCTTATAGGACGATCCTGATCTTTAGAGTATTCAAACTAATCACTGCTAAATTTATGTCCAACTCTACTTTTTTTTTTTCAGAAGGAAGAATCTTACCTAAGTGTTTTGAGTAATTGATTCAAATATAATCATTTCTCTAAGTCAATTCATACTTTATATATATGCATATATAACATATATGTTACTACAAATAAACATTTTCTCTCTGTAATTATATATATAATATATATATAATGCACTATATTATATGCATATAATGAGATAAAATATTTCTTTTCATAAAAACATATTACATTAATTTCACTAAAAGTTTGTGATATTAAGAATACCACCTCAAAGACTAAATCAATCTGTGATTTAAGAAGGGTGTACTTTTTGTTACAGTGGGTAACCAGGACAGATGTTGGTAGATAACCAAACAGATGCTAAATGACTCTCTTTTTACAAGACATTTATAAAAGAGAAACAAAATTAAATGTCAAAATGATAAAACTACTCTCAGTTTAGAGATATAAACCTCCCCAAACTCATTAAACTGGAAACAACATCCAGAACAGGTGTTTATGTAAGTGGGAACTTAAAACTTACATGTGGGAAAAACTATATTCTTACTAAAATAAGATATCCTGAGATATGCCAATTTTCTTTTCATATTTAAAGTACTTTACAAGGAAATTTTGACAGAGGTTACTTTATGATCTCTCTGTTGGTGAATTTAAATGAATACTATTTCAACATCACACCATGTAAAACTGGAAAAAAGATGCACCAATGCAAAAAGCAAATAAAAAATAGCTACATAGGGCTCCTGGATGGCTCAGTCGATTAAGCATTTGACTCTTGATTTCTGCTCAGGTCATGATCTCAGGACTCATAAGTTCGAGCCCCATGTGGGGCTTTGCACGGACAGTGCAGAGCCTGTTTGGGATTCTCTCTCTCCTTCTCTCTCTGCCCCTCCCCCACTTGTTTCTTCTCATTCCCTTTCAAAATAAATAAACTTAAAAGGAAAAAGAAAAATAGCTGTAAAAAAAAGAAATGAAATGCATTATCATAGAAAACATAACACTGCTCTCTTTAAATTAGCAAAACATATACGTTTAATTATGATATTTAGTGACCAGCTTAAAGGAAATTACATACACTCATGATTTTGTGCAGCTGATATTAAAATGCTACAGAAATTATCACCATGGATTATAATGAATAAATGTCTCTGTCTAGTTCTGTATCTGTTTATTTTTCTTTTTGGCAATTTTCAAATTCATTAACAGACGTGGGCAGTGGATTGGCTTTTTTCCATGTGTGCGGAATGTAGCGCAAAGAGAAATGGATTCCCCTTTGGACAAATAGGTATAGAAAACTGTCTGATAACCATGTGATTCATGATCACCACTATATTTTAACTGTTAAACTGGCGTGGCCTCTAATCAGGGACAAGACAACAAAATGAAAGATGTGTATACTTTAAGATGCTTAGAATATGATGTTTAATTGCAATCTAGATAGCAGGATATAAATTATGGTAAAAGTGCCTTAGGTCAATTGTTTCTATCCATGGAAGTTAGCTACATTAGAAAAAAAATAAACATTTACTACATTAATCATACACCTATATTTATCTTCATTTAAATTTAATAATGATTTTTCTATAAGGGAAATTTTAAAAGATAAATAATTCTCTGTTAGACATTTTAAGTTTAAATATTGGTATAAATGGCAAAAATAACTATCTGGAGTACTTGATTTAAAAATCTATGCCTATATTTCCAAAAGAATTATTAACCTTTTGGATACATTTTGCATTAATGTCATTCTGGTCATTTTTGCCCAATCATGGTGTTAGTAAAATGTGTATATCATCTATCAGCATTCATCACAAATTCATATTGAAGCTGTGAGTAATTGAAATATTATTTTGATACCTCTGCTAGTCAGTAAATTGGAGTACTCAATATGTAACAGGCTGAATGCTGGTAAACTAAGTAGAATTTGGTTCTCTTATTTCTGATTAGCGTTCATGATAAGCAAATTAGAAAGATGTGATACTATTTCAATGTATTTCAATGGATTTATTGAATTAATCCATTAAATGTTATTAAATGTTGTCTGTGTGTAAGATACTGCTCTAGGAGCTAGAGATACACTGGAAAAAGCAAACATTACTCCTAGATTCCTAGAATTTAGTGTATTATGGGAATAAAAAGTATGAAACCAATATTCACAAAAATACTATAGATGCTTATTCAACTTTCTAAAGTATATCTGCCCCCAAATGATTTTTTTCCTCCAAGTGATATATTTCACACAAAGTAATTGCAAAAATGTTCTGAAAAAATTAGAGTATTGATTACATGTATAATAGAGAGCCCATGGGCATGGACAAGTTTCTTTGAAAGTATGACATCAAGAAAACTAGATATAGTGGAACCTAAATAATGAGTATGAAGCATGGAAAGAGGAAAGATGGTTCTTCTAGGTAAAAAAAAAAAAAAAAAAAAAAAAAAAAAAAAAAAAAAAAACCAAACAAAAAAAAAACAACCAGCATGGCCAGAATCTTGAGGCAGGCAGAAGTCATTAAGTTCAAAAGCCCTAAAGGTCAGTCAGTGAAGCTCTGGTTAGCAGACACAGGAGAGTTCTGGACGTATTATCCAGGATCTTGTAAGTTATGTTAAGAAATTTAGAGTTTAGCCTTGGAATAATGAAAACATCATTGATGGAAAAAAGAGATAACATTGCTTTTGTTTACATGATTGAAATTCTCTGTTTATAATTTGATATTAAGTCTTATTAAACATAGTTTGAGTCAATACACATTAATTTGACTGTTGAGAAAACAGTTTTCCATAGCACAGAGTACAATATATTATTAGGAGATAAGGTGATTATTAGCGCAGTTTAACACTAAAAAAGAAAGATCATTTCAGTTTCAGGGACTTTTCTCAGCTGCAACAATTAGGCTAGGTTAATAATTACCTGAGTCTGTGCTTGCCTTCTAGAAAGCTCAATTTCTTAGTTCACTTTTATACTGACTCGCTGTGGCATAAGAAGTCTACTGATCTGAATATCACATTATCTTCGTCAAATGTCAATAAAATCAAGATATTTCTAAGGAAATCCCAGTGGGTTTAGGTTTACGTACAGTTCTTGAGGAAATACATTTTGCTCATTCATCAATTTTCTTTACAATCAAGTATCCTTTGTCTACTGATGAGCGTTCACAACCTTGAGTCAGAGAGACGTTAACCTGTTGACTCTACGGAGAACTCAGCAGGAGTAAGAGATATACTGATGCTTCACCATTCTGCAAGGTGTATTCACCTATAAATGACCTCCATACTTATGTAAGTTGATTCTCAAAGATGTTAGAAAATAAACAGATCGTGTGGCTAGCTAAGGTTATAGACGCACTAGAAATTGGGGCCTTTACGCATCTATGATATTTTCATGCTTTTCACGTTATTTCTCACAGTGTCTGTACTTGTGGACACGAAATACATTTGCATTTAGGGATATATAATACTCTACGGGTTAGATGGAGTTGGGCCAGTGGTTTACAACTCAAGTAATAGGGACAATATTAATTTTTGTTCCCATGACTTAACCCTTTAAAGTTCTTTCTTTCCTAACATAATGACATTCAATGAAGACTTTTGCTTCTTAATCAGGCCCACAAACTCGATGTATCTTTGGTGGTCTAGAGCCTATAGATGATGGAAAATTACCCAGCATAATGCTTATAATTGTTCTGGCATAAGCATGATACTCTAGATAGAAAACCAATTCAACATGTAGTACTTGAGGGTCAATAGGCATAGCCATCTTGTAAAACAAAAGCCTTTAAGCAAAAAAAAAAAAAAATCCATCACCACATTTAAAATAAGGGGTGTTAGGAAGAAATGGATTTTCCTATTTACCTCATTATAATAGAAACACGGGGGATGTTTGTACTCATTAGATTGTAGGTGCAGGGTCAATTTGACTTTAAAGTGTACGTTATAGCATAAAATACCCAGACATATAATGAATAATATGAACATAAAGGTGTGAAACATTTGACCTATGAAATATCAACAAAACATGTTCTTTCTGTAATTTTTTTTCTAATTTTTTAATGTTTATTTATTTTGGAGAGAGACAGAAACAGAGTGCGAGTTAGGGAGCAGCAGAGAGAGAGGGAGACACAGAATCTGAAGCAGGGTCTAGGCTCTGAGCTGTCAGCACAGAGCCCAAAGCGGGGCTCAAACTCACAAGGGTGATCATGACTTGAGCCGTAGTCAGATGCCCAACCGACTGGGTCACCCAGGTGGACCTCAACATTTTTAAAAACTTTAGGATAAAAATTAAAGTTTAAGGCAAACAATAAAAACAAACTATTATCAGCTAACACGATTTTAATGCTAATATTGTACAAGCAAAGATAATAGTTTTTTTTAATTAGTAAAATTAAGCAAAAATATTAGTAAAATTATTGTTAGTTTGCATAATAAAAAGGTAAAATATTCCAAGTCCAAATAAACCTCCAAAATTGTTATCACGAAACAAAATTTATTTCCTAAAACATGGGCAGCAAATTTTTAAAATTTGAGCCATATATTCCATAAATAAAAAAGAGTTTTTTTCTAGTTGTCTCAAATGAAATTAACTAAAATTAGCCTTTTGCAGGTTTAAGTTTTTCCCCTCATATAATTGGATGTCAGAGTTGCCCTAACACGGTAGGTTGTTCATGCGGTAACCCTACCCTATCTGCAGACTGACTCCTGAAAGCCATCTCTAGTCTAACATCTGAAGGTATGGTGGCTAGAGAATAAGCCACTCTCCCGAAACTCAGAGGAAGAGAACCCACTAATATTGTGGCACGCTATCTTACCACCATGTGATGAGTTCTTTCTCAAATATTCCAGCTTCTTGCCTGAGAATGTAAGCACACACTGTTCTCTGCTCACATGTAAAAAGGGGTGAAGGTAGAAACAAGACACAAAGCCCATCCTCTACCCAATTTTTTTCTGAGTTTCTTTCAAATTCCTCATTTACCACAGACAGGGTGTGTGTGTGTGTGTGTGTGTGTGTGTGTGTGTGTGCAGAAAATATATTTGCTGCAGAAAAGTTGTCAACCTCCAATTTTCCCCATCTCTATGGTATATGCAAAGTCCTGGATCCCTTGGAACCCAAACAACATAAATTTACTTCTCTGATGTCTCTCTTGGTAGTGGCCTGACTTTCTCTGTGATGACATGAGCTAGGGTTGGAAAATAAAGGCTGCAAATGGAGCAGATGTTAAGAGGAAAACAATAACATACATATGCACACCAAATAACTTTCAGTATCTTCACATTACATGAAAAATATAAAAATAAGTATTACGTCCTCATGTTTGGAATGCTTATTCATTTGCAGGAATAAATTAACATTAAAATTCTCCGTAATCAGGGGTGCCTGGGTGGCTTAGGTGAAGTGTCTGACTTCGGCTCAGGTCATGATCTCATGGTTCATGGTTCAAGCCCTGCTTTCAGCTCTGTGCTGACAGCTCAGATCCTGGAGCCAGCTTCGATTCTGTGTCTCCCTCTCTCTGCCCCTCCCCCGCTCATGCTCTGTCTCTCTGTCTCTCAAAAATAAATAAGCGTTAAAAAAAAAGTAACATTTAGGGGCACCTGGGTGGCTCAGTCGGTTGAGCCTCCGACTTCGGCTCAGGTCACGAACTCGGGGTTTGTGAATTCGAGCCCCACGTCAGGCTCTGTGCTGACACCTGGGAGCCTGCTTCGGATTCTGTGTCTCCCTCTCTCTTTGCCCCTCCCCTGCTCATGCTCTGTCTCTCTCTGTGTCTCAAAAATAAATAAATGTTAAAAACAATATTTTTAAAGTAACATTTAAAAAATTCTAAATAATCAATATAGGCTATTCTAAACACATTTAAGAACATGTGGATTATGTTTCACTGATAAAAACAAATCAGCATTGTTTTCATAATTGTTTTAATAATTACGTTTCCTATTTTACTTGTTCTTAATTACTTTTGATTTTGAGCACAACAGATTATTTTTGAGTTTTTACTATTTCCATTTACATATCATGGGAAAAATAAATGTATTTTAAGTGAAGATTTATTTTGGAAATAAGGGTGCCTGGTGGCTCAGTTGTTAGGCGTCCGACTTCGGCTCAGGTCATGATCTCATGGTTCCTGAGTTCAAGCCCCGTGTTGGGCTGTGTGCTGACAGCTCAGGGCCTGGAGCCTTCTTCTGATTCTGTGTCTCCCTCCCCTCAGCTCCTCCCCTGATCACACTCTGTCTCTCTCTCAAAATAAATAAAGATTAAAAAAAAATAAAAAATGAAAATAAATTTGGGGGCAATCAATATACTTGTGCATACAAAAACAGCATTAAAAAACATCTCACTAACAAAATGACACCTTAATTATGACCAAATATATTCACAATTATATTAAAATCAAACTTTCACTTTAATGACTGTTTGATATGCAAATGATGCGATGATGTGGAACCCCATATGAAGATATGATAGCAATACTTTTTGCATAGTGGTTATACAAAAATGTGTATATGAATAATATATACTTTCATACACATCGATATATGCAATATACGAATGCAGAGTATATTTGCATAGAGAAATAATTGATCCTCAAAACTGCGAAACTTCTTTGCTTCTTTGGTACAAAATATTGTACCAAATTTACATAATGTATCAAAACAAACATTGGACTTTTATAAGGATACAACTAGCGAGAAGAGAGAGCCTATAATCTATCCTTAGATGTACTGCTTATGTTACTCAACTGGTTTTTTTCTTTGTTTTTTTTTTTTTTTTGTAAACAGATGTTTACCTTCTCCCCCTCCCTCTCCCCACTCCCTCTCTCTTTCCCTTCCTTCCTTCCATGCCTGCCTTTCTTCCTTCTTTCCTTCCTTCTTTCCAACAGAGTATCGATTAACTACTCTTTTTTGCAGGTATTTCATTTAACATTCAAAACATATGCACAGTCTATTCTCCTTCTGCTCTCTGAGCAATCGTTTATCTGCAGCATTTCACTAGGCATAGAGAAGATTAGACATTCTGTAAATCTCTTTCTACCTATAGCATCATGGCAGGCTGGAAATCAAGTGACAGAAATCATATATATAGAAAAATGGAGGTGGTAGAATAGGAAGAAGAGCTATGTCTATGTTTATCTCCAAGCTTAATACTTCAGTCTATGCATATGGCTATCTTCTTTTTTCATTATCCTTAATCTTTGACTATTACTTTGACTCTGAGAATGCTCTTTACATTCTCATAATTGGATACAGGTACTCTGCAAACTCTATTTTTCAAACCAGTTCCAGCTCCATTGTAGTTGGATTAAATTCTTCCAGCCTTTTGCAAAGAGTTGTCCTATTTTTTTATAGTTACCAATACACTTGTATATATCTATCTATCACTTTTCTGATAATGAGACAAAGGAGGGAAATTACCTTAGATTATCATCTAACTTCTGAAATGTGCTCACCTCTCTGGAATCAATTGTTTTTATGGTTTCTTGGTGCATTTAAAATTATAATACTATGGAGCACCTGGGTGGCTCGGTTAAGCATCTGATTTTGGCTCAGGTCATGGTCTGATGGTTCATGGGTTCAAGCCCCTCCTCAGGCTCTGTGCTGACAGCTCAGAGCCTGGGGCCTGCTTCAGATTCTGTGTCTCCTTCTCTCCTTTCCCCTCCCCTGCTCTCTCTCTCTCTCTCTCTCTCTCAAATTAATAAATAAATTAATCAATTAAATAAATAAAATAAAATTATAATACTCAAAATTTATATATATGTGTGTGTTATATATATATATATATGTGTGTGTGTATATATATATATATATATATATATATATATATATATATACTTGTGTATATATACACCCAGGAGTGAATATCCCTGATAATCAGTAATGGATTATACATATATATATATATGTATATATATGTATATATACACAAGTATATCCATATATTTCTTGCAGGGCTGGTTTAGTGGTCACAAACTCCTTTGATTTTTGTTTGTCTAGGAAACTTTTTATCTCTCCTTCTATTTTGAATGACAGCCTTGCTGGATAAAGAATTCTTGGCTGCATATTTTTCTGATTCAGCACACTGAATATATCCTGCCACTCCTTTCTGGCCTGCCAAGTTTCTGTGGATAGGTCTGCTGTAAACCTGATCTGTCTTCCCTTGTAGGTTAGGAACTTTTTTTCCCTTGCTGCTTTCATGATTCTCTCCTTGCCTGAGTATTTTGTGAATTTGACTATGATATGCCTTGTTGATGGTCAGTTTTTGTTGAATCTAATGGGGGTCCTCTGTGCTTCTGGATTTTGATGTCTGTGTCTTTCTCCAGGTTAGGAAAGTTTTCTGCTATGATTTGCTCACATAACCTTTCTATCCCTCTTTCTCTCTTCCTCTTCTGGGACCCCTATGATACTGATTTTGTTCCTTTTTAATGAGTCACTGATTTCTCTAATTCTTAAATCATGCTCTTTTGCCTTAATCTCCCTCTTTTCTTCTGCTTCATTATTCTCTATAAGTTTGTCCTCTATACCGCTGATTCTCTGTTCTGCCTTGTCCATCCTCGCCGCCACTGCATCCATCCATGATTGCAGCTCAGTTATAACATTTTTTAATTTCATTCTGGCTATTTTTTACTTCTTTTATCTCTGAAGAAAGGGATTCTAATCTGTTTTCAACTCTAGCTAGTATTCTTATTATCGTGATTCTAAATTCTGGTTCAGACATCTTGCTTGTATGTGTGTTGGTTAAATCCCTGGCTATCATTTCTTCATGCTTTCTTTTGGGGAAAATCTCTCATTTTGCCATTTTGAAGGGGGAAAAGGAATTAATGAGGTAGAAAAATTGAAATTAAAAAAATTAAAATTAAAAAAATGTTAAAATTAAAAATAAAAATTAAACACACACACACACACACACACACACACAAATCGAATAGATGATGGTAGATCCTAGGTGTGTTTTGATCAGGGTGTTGAAAGTGGTTTGACAGATTAGAAAAATGAAAAAAAAGGGGAGGGCAAGGAAAAAAAGGAAATCGTTTGAGAATTTGAAAAAATGAATACACTAAAGTGGACTAAAATGAGATGATGTGGGTAAAATAGAATTTGAAAAAAATACACACAAAAGTAAAGAATACAGTAGAAAAAAATAAAGAAAAATATTTTTAATAAAAATTAAAAAGAAATATGATTTTTTTCATTTTCTGTATTTAAGAAAAAATAAAAGAAATGAAAAAGAGAAAAAAGATAAAAAAGGAAAGAAAAGAAAAAAATAAAAAGAAATCGTTTGAAAATTTGAAAAAGTGAATACACTGTAGTAGACTGAAATAAAATGATGGGACTAAGATAGAATTTGAAAAAATTTACATAAAAGCAAAAAATATAATAATAAAAATGAAATAAAAATATTTTTTAAAGAAATTGAAAGTAAAAATGATGTTTTTCTCTTTCTGCATTTAAGAAAAAGAAAATAAATGAAAAAGAGAAAAAAGAAAAAGAAATTAAAAAAAAGGAAATTGTTTGAAAATTTGAAAAGGTGAGTACACTGAAGTAGACTAAAATAAAATGATGGGAGTAAGGTAGAATTTGAAAAAATTTACACAAATGTAAAAAATATAGTAATAAAAACAGGTATTTTTAATAAAAATTGAAAATAAATGTGAGGTTTTCTCTTTCTGTATTCAAGAAAAAGAAAAGAATTGTAAAAGAAAAAAAGGAAAAAGAGAGAGAAAAAAAATTGAATAGATGATCCTGCTAATAGATTGAAGTAGGACTGAAATTGCTTTGTTTTCCCCTAGAGGTCAGTCCATGTAGCGCTTTATAGCCCATAAACTAAGCTGGTGGTGTGGTTTGTGTTCTTGAAGGGCGAAGTTGGCCCAGTTGGGCAGGGCTTGATGTAACAGCTCCGCTCTCCCCTAGATGGCGCTGCTGGCCAACTGGGGTGGTGTGTTGAGGTTCTTGTAGGTGCATGTGCGCATGTGCAGGAGTTGTGAAAAATGGCGCCACCCAGTCTGTTCTCCCGGATCAGCAGTTGCACACCGGTCCTCCGTCTTCAGCTCTCATCCACTCCCCACTTTTCCACTCTCCGTGACCAGGCCCCAGGCAGCACCTCTCTCCCGAGTTCTGTCTCAGATGTGGGTGTTTTCTCTGGTCCCTTAATTCCGAAGGACTGCGGCTTTGACCTGCCCCGCCCCTCTGCGGGAGGGTCTCACAGAGCACTGGCTGGAACAGCACTGGCCGAATGTCGGCTGCAGCCAGGAATGCCCGCTGGACGCTGCTGCTGCCAGTGCCCCAAGACTGTGGCCAGGAGCCAGCCCGCCCCAGAAAAAGTTGCGAGACAGTGTAGCAGCCAATGTTTCAGGGATTATGGGAAATCACAACACACATCTGGCACCAGGCTTCACCCTAAAGACCTTGCCCAGCACCAGCGAATGTGGCCGCCTTCCGGGGTCTGCTGGGACCGGGTGGCTTCAACAGTCTCTGCCAAAGGTCCTTCCAGCAGTGGAACCACTTTTCCCGTGTGGCCCAAGAACCTCCCGGACCCCACTCTGCTCCTGGGGATTCACCCTTCCCACCCGAGCACCGCCAGGTAGGGAGATGCAGAGTTGCAGCCTTTGCGCTCCCCTTGTTTACAGTCTTAATGGAGTTTAAACCGTCTCCTTCTTTCTCCTTTCTCCTTTCTCCCTTTTTAGTTTAGTCCCTGCGGCTCTTTCCAATTTTCCACTTTCTCTCCAGCTGCTTTTGGGGAGAGGTGCTTTTCCCATATGCTCCCCCCCCTTCCCAGTCTCTGTCCTCTCTCCGTCAGCAAAAGAGGTTCCTTACCTTTTGGGGTTTCTTGCTCCCCACGTTCAGCTCTTCGTGTCTCGTACCTGCTGAATTCTGTGGTTCAGGTTGTGCAGATTGTTGTGTTAATCTTCCAATCGGTTTTCTAGGTGTGTAGGATGGTTTAAGTGTTGGTCTGGCTGTATTTCATGGACGCGAGACACACAAAAAGCTTCCATCCTGTTCCGCCATCTTGGCTCCTCACCAATAAATATAATTCTTAAACAATCTTTTTTATTTCTAAAATACAGAAGATACAATTACAGGTTGAGTTGAACTGAAAAAATATGGATGTGAAAAACTTAGGTGGCGTGAATCAAAACAATTGTGATATAATTTACCTTAAAAGCAATTCTCCAGATACGCCTGGGAGAAGCATCCACTTTGACTCAGGTCATGATCTCACGGTTTGTGGGCTCGAGCCCCGTGTCAGGCTCTGTGCTGACAGTTGAAAGCCTGGAGCCTGCTTCGGATTCTGTGTCTCCTTCTGTCTCTGCCCCTCCCTTACTTGTGCGTTCTCTCTCTCTCTCTCTCAAAAATAAATAAATATTAAAAAAAAAAAATTATTCAGAGAAATCTTCCATCATTGACCTTCATTTTAAGTTTTCTTTTCAGTTCATTTGTGGTATACTAAAACGATGGTACTTAATGCACAATTATCCTTTCCAGAATCACATATATAAGACATATGTATATTATACAAATATAGCTAGATTAATAGATATATTAATATCACAGGGAAGTTGGTCTTGTGCAACACAAAACAACCAGAGTCCTGATACAAATTTATATAGAAACAAACATGTTCTAGAAAGTTAACGTAGCACTTAGTGAAATGTGCACATGATATAATAACACTACAATTGCAATAATAATATTTACATAAAGTCACTAAGTGCTGATTAAAAGAAAACTTGCTTTGAGTTTTATTTTGAAAATTCATAAATTTATTAATACTCATAAATCTTGGAAGCAGTCCTTCACTATCCATTCTTTAAGAAGACACACTTTTCTTTAGGACATGGAATTGTTTGTGGGCTCATAACTATTTAGTAACAACAATTAGTGCATTGGTAACATAACACAAAATTAATGCATTGGTAACATAACAGAAAAACAATTCTTTAAAAAGAAAATTATTCCAAGACTTTGTTGAAAAAAAATTACTCTTTTCAATCAAATGTTTAAAGTTTCTAATCATTTACTTGCATTTAAGTAATATACTTAAATTTTAATTTCTAAAATATTAAATTATGAGTTACTTATAGTAGCAGAACTTCTTAATCCTGGGAGCATAGAGGTCCACTGAGCAATTATTGTAGCGACTTTAATAAGACACAATAAAGGCCAGACCTAGAACATTGAGATAGACATTACGGTGATGGCTATACTCATAGATTACTTGCTATTTTATAGGCACTGCTCTAAGTGCTTCACACATATTATCTAATCTTCATAATAGTACAATAAAATGGGTATTATCATTATTCTGATTTTTTTTTTCTTGCAAGGGGATAAAAGCACAGAATGGTTGAATGAGTTGACCAAGTTCCAGAGAGACTTGAGCTGATGCAACTGTAGATTACGAAATCTGACCAAGCACACAAAAGTGATTTACCAGATGTTAGGAAAGCGGCATAGATCAAGTGACAGATCAAGACACTACTAGGTATACATTGTGATAGTGATGCGACACCTGTTATCAAATTTTTCTGGAAGAATTTATCCTTCCCCAAAATAAGAAAAATGTAGAGATTGAGAAGATATCGCTATTCGACATAGAAAAAGTCCCATATTCATTTGTGAGATACATTTGTCTTGCAAATGATGAAACTGGGGGTTCCCACAAATCATAGTTATTCTCTCTGATTCAGTTAAAAATTCAAATTGTAGGAAATAAAGATATTGATTGAAATCTTCATATTTTGAAGGATTTAATTGATAGTGTGATATTTATTACTCACAAAATTAGTAGGCTGTGAAAAGTTGGCAGTAATATTCAAACATATCCTACTGACATATTGCAGATGCTTACAATTACAAATTCAACAACAAAAAAAAAAACAATGAAGACATTTTTGGTAACATATTTTTGGTTTTACAAAACTTTTTTTTTCCTAAATCAAATTACAAAAGATGTTTTACATGAGTGATTCTTTAAGCAAATATATAGTTTACTGAATATTCAGACTCTATTTAAAAGTTTGAGAATACTGAACACATCAAATGAATTTTCAGGGGGAAAAACAACCTTTCATTAATTAGTTTCCCTATCTTTCACATGGAACTTCCAAATCATTACCATAAGTATAGGTTCAGCCCAATCCAAAGCAATTTAATTTGATTAAACACATATTTATCCTGCTGATATAGTGTATACTTCACTATAATCTGCTTGTCTGATTTACATGAAGATACTACTTACAGAATAAAACACTGTAGCTTTAATTGTGGGGATCTAGAAAAATACAGTCTAAGGGCTTGAAACTATCACTTTAAAAAAGGAAAGAAAAGCAATCTGAGTGTTTGAGAAATTATTTTTTTTGTTTGTTTGTTGACTTTTATTTCTTGCCATCTCCATTTGCTAAAACCATAGGTATGAGTGGTGCATTGCGAAACAAATCAGAAGCTGACATAAGGTGAGGATTTTTTAAAATTTATTTATTTATTATGAGACAGAGAGGGGTGGGGGAGGCACACAGAGAGAGAGAGAGAGAATCTGGAACAGCCTCCATGCTCAGCGCAGAGCCCGACATGGGGCTCTATCTCAGGAATCTGTGAGATCATGACCTCAGTGGAAATCAAGAGTCAGATGCTTACCTATCTGAGCACCCCTCGCACTCCTATGATGATATTTATGGGATGATGAAATTGAATAAGATTGAGACATACCCAGAGGGGAGGACTTTGGTCCTTGGGTCCCAGAGAATACTCTGGGAAATCTGGCAGGAATCTGCAAACGAATATCCACCTGATTCAAGCCAAAGTAATGAAGGAAAAAGGAGATCCAGATTGAATTTTGAAGAAAGGAGAATTGTTACTTTCATATTCTATATATGTAAAACTTCATTTTTTGAATACATTTATATTTTTGAATCCTTGCATTAAAAGAAGTAGCAAAAAATTAGGATGATATACTCTGTTTCACATTTTAGGTATGCTCAGGAGTAATGGGAAAGGTGGTTATTCCAATGGACAATAGTCTACAGAATGTATTACCTTGAACATATGGGTGGAGTGTAATGAAATGAAATTATAGCAATTAAGACTATGAAAATAATTTTTAATGGGAACATTCTGAAAGAAAAGAAAAACCGGATTCGAGAAACAGAATGAACCTTCCGTAGTTCTCTCTCCTTGGCAGTAAATAATTCCAAATTGTCTTCAAACAGATGAAAATGGGGATAATCAAGGAAAAACAATTGTTTACTTTTTTCAGACGGTAAGAATGAAAAACGCCATAAGCATGTCTGAAACATATGCTAGAATGCATAATCAAAACACGGACCTCCACACTGGCAAACACCCTTTGGAGAGAAAGCATGGGGAGAATTCAGCTCTGGTTGGCTAGAGAGATACAGGGGCGGCTGGAGAGATACAGGGGCAGCCAGAGAACCTCCCGGACCAGATCTGCGTCTGAGCTTCTGCAAGTGTAGACAGCAGTCTTCCCAGCTCACTTCTCCGAGGTTCTTTGCTCTCAGATAGTTTAATCCCTCTAGGCTTCCTTCTTAAGTAGATCTGGGCCGCCTTTGTCAAGGCCACCCTTTAGAGGGGCAGTTGAACTTTTCCTAGGCATCGTGAGGGACAGTCTTGTTCTTCCATGAATTATTCCATCATGTTTGCAAGCAGGCGTCTTGAACATGATTCAAAATCTAATAGAATTTGCATTTTCCTGGCATTTACATTTCTCTCCCATTTTATTTTTACTGTATTACAGGCCATGCTTGTTTGCCCTCCTTCATTTGTTTATTCAAAAAGTATGTCTAGGACACATGCGGGATTCAGTTAAATGTCCAACTCTTGATTTTGGCCCAGGTCATGATCTCTTTAGTTCCAGCCCACGTCAGATTCTGCACTGTCAGCTCAGAGCCCTTTGGGATTCTCTCTCTCCCTCTCTGCTCCTTCCCTCTCTCAAAATAAATAAATAAATGTTAAAAATCTGTGTGAGGATTTCCTATTTTATTGGAAGCAGTATTAAATAAAGTAGGGTTATTTCACTAATAAAGCTTTATTCTGGAGGCAAAAAACAGGCAATGCAAAAATAAATTTCTGTACATTCCAAAGCAACATTTTGGGGACAAATATCTCCTTAAAATGCATTATGAGGTTAACTCAAGACCACTCCTGCAGACATCAGGGGAAAAAATTTTAAATTTATAAATCTTTATCCTAACAGTAAGGAAGTTCTTTAAAACCTGTGCAAAATCATTAAGAACCAGTATGCTGCTCTCCTTAAAAGTTCATTTTGAAATAAGAATGGCAAAAACATATAATTGTTCTTTCTTCCATGAAAAAAACATATTAAAGCTAAATTCTAATTAGTCAGGTAAGTTTTTTTTTTCTTTTTTTTTTTTTAAGACAGAAAGGTAGTCATGGGAAGATAATATACATTTTTCAAACTGTGTGAAACATGCACGGATTCTATAATATTCTATATTATATTCTCTCTATATAGAATATTATATATATTCTATATATATATTCTATAATATAATATTCCAGTCACACATAGTAAAAATCTATGTTTGTTATAAAAAGAAAAAAAAAAGGACATAGTATCACCAGTTGACCTCATAACCTGCTTCAAATTTGTCATGGAATGGGATATATCTTGTAGTACCACAAGAATGCAGGCTTTATCACAAACTAATGCTTTTACTTGGCCTGGTTATTTTTTATCCATGGTTCTGTGAAAAAAAAATAAATATCAATAAGTTAAAGGCAGAAAATCTAAAAAGATGAGAAGATACTGCAAAGACAGACATCATTATGTAATAAGGTCAGGCACAGCCACAGTTAGGGACATTTTGACTTGAGACCTAACTGACAAGAAGCAGCCATTCCAAGAGTTAGAATGAAGGATTCTGGAGGGTGGCAAGAGAAAATCCTAAGACTCAGTGGCAGGAATAAGCTTATGAAGTTCAAACTCACTGAAGGAAACTGATAGGACTGACTTGAGGCCACATGCATGAAAACGAGCACATTCAAAGTCTCCCTCTGACCCTTGCTTACTTCTCCAACCTTATATCCGACCACTTCCCTCCTTGCTAATTGCATATATCTGTCATCTCTGTTAGTACCCCTCAAGCCAAAATGCTAGGAGTCATCAGAATTCTCACATTCTCCCCTCCTTTTCTAGTTCTATCAGCTAGTGACTCATTTTCCCTTACTCCTACTCTCATCTATATGGATGCTTCTTAACTTGCCATCTTGTTTCTACAACTGGAACATGATTCTTGTCCATGCAACCTATCCCACTTCCTCATGGAGCTCCACTTAACTGACAAAGAAATCTTTTTCATCCCTAAGGTATCTAACATTTGGCACATAAACATTTGATGACAGCTTATCAATTACTAGAAATTGTTCACAGCAATTTACTTGACGTTTACTAATATCTTGAATCTCCTAACATCCCAAAGACCTAAATGTAATTTTTTTGCTTGTATCACAGATGAGGAATCTGAGCTGCAAGGATGCTAACATGTTTTCACACAAGAAAGTAAAGAAGTAAAAGAGGCCACTGGAATTAGAACAAGATCTCTTATCCCAGACTCCCATGTTTTTCATCACTACACTTTCACTCCTTTCCAAGGCCGTGTTCTTCAGCCTTAATCCTAACCAACTTTTAGCCATAAAACAAAGGGAAAATAAGGAAAAATACTATTTCTAGTTAGCTTTGCATTTTAGAGGTCACGTAAAAGGTGAATAATTAACCACAATTTATTATGCAACACATTTAGTCTATGGAGTAAGAGTGATTTCAGTGACTGCTTGTCCTCCTTAAGCATGGTTATACAGGTCACCTCACTCAATAGTGAGACCGTTCTTCCGTTACTATATAAAATACTTATTCATTCAGCAGAGAACTACACAATTTTCTTTACCAATACCAGAGATGTGAGAGCCATTACATAGCAATTTGTTATAGGAAGTGAGCTCAACATATTCTGACCACTTCAAAAAGAAGCTCCCACATATCTGAGTGATGCCTATATACTTTTTTTTTTTTCCCTGAGTGCTATAGCTCCAGAGTTTCCAATTCAAAATAGAGAGTTGGAGAGAAAGACAATGAGATTTCTCATTCTGCAAATTTGTTGTTTTTCTTTGTTTTTAAAAGCTTAGCTATGGTGAACTTAAAATTGTTCTTCCAAGTTCTGTGGCTTTTATAATTAAACTATATCCTAGAATCTACATATAGGTCAAACACAAAGTTTAATTTTTGTTCATATGTGTGTGTGTTTGTGTGTGGTGAGTTTGCCACATATTTCTCACATTCATAGATATTGTAGTAGTTATTGGAGTAATCCTTACTGGAGGCTAATAGTAATTTCCGTGTACAACCAGGAATCACAATTATATAATATAATCATAAATATAGTCAGTGTTTAAACATGAAATTAAATTTTTGAAGTTTTGTAGAAATCATCATTTGCCTTCATTCTTTTTTTTTTCATTTATTTAAACAATTTTATTTATCTTTGAGAGATAGAGAGAGACAGAGCCAGGGAGGCGCAGAGCCAGAGAGGGTCAGCTCCAGGCTCTGAGCTATCAACAGAGAGCCAGATGCAGGGCTTGAACCCACAAACCATGATCATGACCTGAGCTGAAGTCAGACGCTTAACTGACTGAGCCACCCAGGCACCCCTGCCTTTATTCTTTAGGACCATTCACTAATTTCAAAAACTGAATTGTTTATTATTTATTTTGAAAATATAATAATTTATTTTATGGTAAAAACTTGGATGGAATAACATTTCCATCACACATATATTTCCGTTTTTATCATCTGTCTACCTACCTATCTTCCCTCTCACTCTCATCTAGTTTTTCACCTGTCTTTCCATCCATACTTCAGCCTACTTCTTAATTAATACACTTCTCAGTATTATGAACCAGTGACTTATATGCTCCCCCACCTTACTACAACTACTATTGTTGACGATAAAGATACCAGGAGGAGGCAATAATATCCCCCTTTCTGAGTGTCTTGCAAAGTACCTTGCTCACAGTAAGAATTAAAAAATGTTGTTCATGAATTAGTTTGTGATGATTTTTTTTAAATAAAATCACAAAGGTAATTAACTGTTTAATTACACTTTAATTAACTGTTTAATTACCACACAAACTAATCCATCTAAATGAAGTGGTGGAAAAGAATGAACTTTTACAAGAGAATATGGAAAATCTCATTTCATATTTCTTTTTGTATCCTATGCATGATATTTTGGGCTAGATTTTTTTCCTCAATGGGTTTATACATTAATTTAACAAATATTTTATTGAAAGATGACTTAGTGCCAATAATCCCGATTACAGTGACTGGGTAATGGGAAAAAGAAAAAAGAAAGAAACAAACAAGTGTGTGCCCTCCTAGAGTTTATACTCTAGTATAAAAAGAGGACAATTCACAAAATAGCATGTGTGTGTGTGTGTGTGTGTGTGTGTGTGTGTGTGTGTTTGTGTAGAAATAAAACATGGTAGAGGGAGAACTAAAGCCAGGTGGTCATAATCTTGAATACAATGAGCATGATATTTGAGTAAAATGGTGAAGGAGATAAGGAACTAGAAGAGCGGTTCAAGTAGGACAGGGGGAAGAAGAATCGCAACGCCCCTCAGGTGGCAGTGCGTTTGGTGTGCTGGAACAAGAGCAGAGGACAATAAACCTACAGTCGTGTGAGTGATCGGATGAACCATGACACAGGATACCAACGTCCAATGCAGGTCCAGATTTTGTAGGCTATAGAAAACCATTGTACATCCTATGGTTTCAATTTTGAAGGAAGTGAAAGTCATTGGACGCAAATGTGTTGGGCCATTGTGATACGTATGCCGTATCGCACTTCAGGGAAGGTCTTGTGGCCCCAGCTACAGGGCTACTATTGACATACTGACGTCCTCTACCTTGCAGATACTTTATAGTTTTTCAGAGCTACAGAGTGCTTCCATGACCAAATTCATGCCCTTCTCAAGGTGCAGCCCAAAGGAATTTCCCTCTAGCTTCAACTTGAGACATTTTGGGATAACTCTAAAAGTTCTTTCCAGATCCAGAGTCCCTAGAGGAGTTGCCTATCTTTGTCATTGTGTTTTCCTCACACTTGACCTTCTCCCTCTGCCCACTCTGCTGCTTTTCTCTCTCAGACACAGGTATTAGTGTGAAGTCTACACCTTGATAATCATACTGCACGGTGAGTTCCTTCTCAGAATTTGCTTATTAAGAATTCCAACCTGTGACATTGGATATATGTCTTAACACGTTTACTACAGTGGCTGTGTTGAGAAAAGAAAGAGAAGGTAGATATGTATAGGGAAAGTAATCTGGAAACTACTGAAGGAATATGGAAATTTTTGGGTCTTGGCCTTGGCTGATAGCAGGTGAAGTGGTAAAATATGAACAACTTAATATTAATTATTAAATTAATATCAAATATGGGATATGACAGGAAGATGAGCCAGTTATGTCTCTCAAAATCTGAGGACTAAGAAAAAAAAAAAGAGTTGGTATTAAATGAAATAGGGAGGACTGTGAAGAGGCAGGTTTGGGAATAAAGTCCACAGGTACAGTTCTTGTCATTTTAGGTTGACATGTTTATTAGACATTCAGGTTTAAATTCACAAGAAGCAATTGGACATGCCAGTTGGAGTTCTGGGTGAAGTTCCACAGAAGAGATATATGTTTGGTAATCATCTGCGAAGTGGGTGGGTTGTCTGTGTGGTTCAGTTGGTTAAACTTCAGACTTTGGCTCAGGTCATGATCTTGGGGTTCGTGGGTTTGAGCTCCATGTCAGACTCTGTGCTGACAGCTCAGAGCCTGGAGCCTGCTTTGGATTCTGTGCCCCCCCCTTCTCTCTCTGCCCCTCCTCTCCTTGAATGTTCTTTCACTCTGAAAAATAAATAAACATTAAAAAAATTATATACAAATAAAACAATGAAGCTGTTTGATATCACAAAAGAAGTATGTATGGAAAGATATAGGATCCAAAGACTCAGTCCTGGAACTTTCCAATGTAAACAAGTCAAAGCAAGGAGACAAATCTAAGAATGAGAGATGAAAGGAGTGTTACTGAAGGAGGTGGGTGGTTCTCATGAGATGGGTGAAGAAAGTACATAGCTGAGAAACTGACGATTTGTGTTAAATTCTGCAGACAGATTGCAAATGAGAAGCATGGAGAGCTGCTCAATAGGCATTAGAAACAGATGATCATTGGTGACATTGACAAGAACAGTGTCCATGGAGGGGTGTGGTCAAAAGCTTAAACAGAAGTGGTTCAGGAAAGGACTGAAGAAAAGCAATGTGAAGAGCAAGTAATAGAAACTATTTTGGAGCAGAATTCTGTAAAGTGAAGTAAAGAAATAGTGATTACTGGGGAAAATCAAGTCAATTGAATGTTTTTGGTTTTGGTTTTGGTTGTATTTGGCAGAAAGAGGAAAGCGAAAATCAATGCTGCAGCCTAGAGAAAAGCATTGCTGGAGTGGTGACCTGAGGGATAGGAGAGGGTCAGAGATCTAACACATAAAAGGAAGAATATGAATAAATGAGCCAAAACAGTGAATAAATGGCAGAATACATGGGGACAGATAGTAGATGGGTAGATAGACTAACCAGAGATTATAGAAATGCCCTCTCTTCACTTTTATTTTCATGGTGAAATAAAAAACATGGTTGCCTGATGGGAATGAAGATAGGTGAGAGAATTTTGAAGGCTTGAAGTGAGAGCTGAAGGTATTAGGTACGAATTCTGTGCAGTATTTATATTCACCTTCCAAGAGCTCACAAATTGTATTCATAGTTGTGGCTTACTGCTGTATTCTACAAGGTAATTCATATCAATAAAATAACAGATTTATAGGAACTGTCCTATATAATCATTTGATAAGAAAATTGATTGTTTGTTTACCATCATAATTCAAGAAAGGATAAAAAGATCATTCACTTTCCCACCAGCTTGCTTTTTAATCTGATTTTATGCCTGAGGCAAAGCAGTGCATTGATTTCCCCAAGCAAATTGCTTATACAGAGCTATGATGACAACTCTTCTAGCAGTCCTTAGATCAATGATAACTAATAAATAGTGTCTGTGTCTTTTTGAATTATTTGTTTACAAGTTACAGAAACAGATCAGACTATCTTTAGCAAAACTAAGTAATTTATGAGAAAGATATGGGATAGCTCATAGAATCAAACAAAGGCTACGGTAAGAAATTCTTGAACAGGACTGAAACAGGAGAAACCCGTGTTTTATATAAATCAACGGACAGTCTCCTTAGAAAACTAGGACAGGATGGATTTACCTAAATGAATGACTCAGCATGCCCATATCTTTTATAGGGACTGTGAAAACAGTGGAGTACTTGTTCATTCTTCTCTTTGTAGTTAAAGCCACTGCACTGAAACACCTCATTAGTACAAAGGTTGTGAAAATTCAAAACAGTGAAAGACTGTTTTGATATTAATGCTGGGGTTAAGCTGAACCTTTTTAGTTCCATACATATTAAGCATTATGATGAAGCCACTGGTAGTGGATTATGATTAGGATCACCAGTGAAATTTAATGTTTCAAATGTTTTACCTTCGTGTCCTATTGCTATTGTGTTCCTTACTCAATGGTAATATGTTAATATGTCACATCGCTTTCACTCACTCTTTCAAAACAACTGATAAAATATAGGATCTTGTTTTCATCTCTTTTCCTGCATTCTCATTCTATTTATTAGACCAAGTTTAATATATTATTTTAGATGCTAACGGGCAAATCCAAATTCTTAAACACAATGTCAAGAATTGGGTCTCTGCTGACAGAATTTCAATAATTATTCGCTAACAAATATTTATGTGGTGCTGCTAAATGTGTTGAAGTGCATTTGTATGTATATTTGATACGTATCATTTTTTTCATTTCAATATAAACATTTTCCAGTTACTGATATATTCAATTACATCATTCAGAGTCTACAGTACAATCCTGTAACTAGCCTTTAGTTTCCCTAACTTTTCTTTTGGATTAAATCATCCTAATCTCCTAATCTCTTAACAATAGTTAACCATATCAGTATATGCTAGGACAGTATTATCTAGTCTATATATTTGACATGATTGGTCGTCACAGCCTTAGTATTCCATGATGTTCTGGATTTTCTCATTGACCAAATTTGATGCTAGTTCTTCTGTTTACTGGAAAAGAGAATAATTTAATTGAATTAGGCGGGGGCGGGGAGAGCTAGAACACAGTCAAGAACTAACAAAGAATAAGAAAAAGGGGAAAGAGAATTAAATAGAGATATGAAATGTTTTATTTGTTCAAAGTAGAATGAGAATGATCAGGGATATTTCTATTAAGAATCAGGATCTTTTTTTTTTTGTGGCAGTCAGAAATTTCTGGAAATTGTGAATCAAGAACTAATAAAACTGAAATTCTATCAGTTTCCTTTTAATTATTTGAATGTTATATGGCTATTTCTTTTGTCTCATATTTGTTTCTTTTGGTTTATTCAACTTGCAGAGTTTTTGCCTGCTATTCAATACTTTGTCATATATTATTTATTTATATTTAGAAATATGGTACATCCATACAAAATTATGAATTTTTTCTATTTACACACTTATTTCCAGACACTTCAGTTCTCTTTCATTCATTCTTCAGCTTTTTCCTCTTGAACTATCATTTTTCCTTTTCCCTTTCCTTCTTTCTTCCTCTCTCTCTTCCTCTGTTTCTCTCTGTCTCTGGCTTTATCTCTGTCTCTCTCATTTGTTATTTTAAATCGATTCTGATGTGGGCAAGAGAGAAACATCTTTCTAATTCTTTCTTCATCCAAGAGATGAAATATGCCTTCAGATGACAGTGGATTGTTGCAGGAAAATAATCTGGAGAGAAGATGAAGAGTCACATTTCCTACTGTCACTGTTTATGATGATAGCCTTGCCAAAATAGTTTACTGGAGCTGGTATTTAAGGCAGACTACACACAAGCAAGGCCATTTTTATTTTAACATCATAGTGCTGGTTGGGGAGTACTTCAATCTTCAGGTTTGCTTTGGAAATTTATTTCTTTTAAAGTTCCACCCTCTTCTCGTTGATTAATGGTTGGGAAGGTAAATTCACTCTTCCGTTTAAAAATAAGTGCCTCAGGGTCAATAATTTAATTTCTCCCACTGGACTTTATATAGGAACAAAATGGTCAAAAGCTTCCTTGCTGAAAATAAATTGTGTGTCACGTACAGCTTGATTTTTTTCAGTATATGTAGAACTTCATTTTCTATAATTTGGTTTAGTTTAGTGAAGTGAGGCTGCTGCATTAGAAAATACGTGCGCTGTCACACATGGCCAAAATATTTGACTCAATAACTCACTGATCAAATGGAGGATTTTGTTTATTTACCAAAATTGCTATAAATTTGTGTAAGATAAATTGGCCATAGGTGTTAAACATGTAATAGTAAAATTAACAGAGCCATTGGAGGACAGAATTTTGAGACAACGGAAATCCAGTTGCTTTTTTTCTACGAGGACTAAATACATTTGCTAATATACCTCTGCCTAGTCTGGTCAATTACTGTAATTTTTTATGATTTCTTTATTTGAAAATCCAACATAGCATATTAAAACATTTAATTACATTGTGAATTCATGATAACAATCAACTTATATAAATGAGGTAAATACTCATAAGATCTACTTTACCTCATCATTTCCTGAACTTTATTCTCCTGATAAGATTTCCTACATGACCCTTCTACTTAGATTTCCAGAACCAGGCTTCTGGAGTCTAGAAAAGCAGGATTTCAGAGTATTAAGGGTAGAATCGTATCTCAGAAAGGAGTGAACCTCTCCACAACACCTGCCTTGGAAATAAGACCTTGGTAAAGCAGCAGGTGTCCTTCAGAAAAGGTGGAGAAGAAACTCCTGAACTTGGCGACACCAGGTACATTAACATTCTTCCTTTAAGATCTTAGCCTCTTGTGCGACAATTGCTTTCTCCCCTAAAGCAATAACCCTCATTCCTTTGTGTTCCTCCTTATGGAGCATTAGAAGTGGGGTCACCTGTTTATTCTAAGCACTACATTTTGGTCTCTGCCTGCTCCTGGGGGAGGTGCAGTAATGCTGTGCTTGCTAGTGATTTTAGGGCTAGGTTATTTAATTTACTCATGGATGACGTGTTCAGTCCTGGTCATGGCTGCACGGCCCCCTCTGGGCATCAGATCTGCTGTAGACAGCACATAGATCTCATTGTCCAGGTTTCCCTTTTGGCTTGGCTCCAGGTGGACTGATGACCCAAGGATGGAGAGCTTTGCTTCTGGGACCTGTCTCTTCCTAGGACTCCCAGGAAGTGTCACTGGCCCAGACCACAGGGTTGGGGGTCTGTTCCAATAGCTGGTTTTTGACTCCTTGTTTTATCTCCTTTTGGTGTTAATGTCTTACAGTCCTTTGGGCTGAGAACTAATATGTTAATTGTCTTAAGTAAATTAACAGAACTCTAAAAAAGAGAGAGAGAGATCTTAGTAACCGCACTTTAGCCTAGTTACATTCTAAGGTTCCATTCTTACTTGGAAGCATGAAAAACAAACACCATTCCAGGTGATTGCAAGTCTAGGGAAAACTCAAAGAGCAATGAGTATGATAAGCCGGAGTAGTCAGCCAGGACGGACCATCAATACACTCTGGAGGAAGTGAAGCCTCATGGCACAGCTTAATTAAAACAAAAATATCTTTGCTCTCGTGCAATTAAAAGCACTTTCTTCCCATTTCCCAATAAACATTGAGTTCCTTCTTCTTCCTGTCATACATCAGAGATTTCATGTTCTCTTCTGTTCAAATTTCTTCTCTGAAAAATATTTCATACATATTATTATTATTATATTAGATCACCATTTTAGTTTCTTTATTATATTCAGGTACTTTTTACAAGAATCAAATTATTCTTTTCTTAATTAATTCATTTTGTAAGACAATGTTCTTGCGAGCAGGGGAGGGGTAGAGAGAGAGAGAGAGAATTTTTTTTTTAATTTTTTTGTTTATTTATTTTTGAGAGAGATAGAGACAGAATGTGAGTGGGTTAGGGGCAGAGAGAGAGGGAGACACAGAATCTGAAGCAGGCTCCAGGCTCCGAGTTGTCAGCACAGAGCCCGATGCACGGCTCCAACTCAGGAGCTGTGAGATTGTGACCTGAGCCGAAGTTAGATGCTCAACCAACTGAGCCACCCAGGCGCCCCCCAGAAAGAGAGAATATTAAGCAGGCTCCACACTCAGCATGGAGCCTGACACAGGGTTTGATCCCATGACCCTGGGATCATGACCTGAGCTGGAATCAAGAGTTGGACACTTAAGTGACTGAGCCACCCAGGCAGCCCAAGAATCAAATTATTCTTTATTCAAATACCTGAGTATGCATAGCAAATAATCTTCAAAATAAAAGAACAGAAAAAGCCATCTCAGATGTAACCTTAAATCTCCCTAAGCTTGAGACAATGGTTTTATCTATTATTAATAAAATGTAAAGCATAAAAATGTCCCTGAAAAATTCAGAACTTTTTTTTATTAACCCATTTACTTCCATTTTACTTCCATTTACTTCCATGCATGACTTTGAACAGATTCTTTTACATTCCCAAGCTGCAATTTCCTTATATGTACAATGGAATTAGTAATACTTAACTCATTATAAGTTGTGTGGATTGAATAAAAGTAGCTGGTTTTTTTTGTTTTTTGTTTTTTGTTTTTTTGCTTTTTTTTTTTTTTTTTTTTTTGAGAGAGAGAGGAAAGGGAAGAGGTAGAGGGAGAGACAGAATCATAAGCAGGCTCCCGGCTTGGGGTGGAGCTCAGTTGACACAGGGCTCAATCTCACGACTGTGAGATCATGACCTGAGCTGAAATCAAGAGTCACTTAATTGCCTGAGCCAGCCAGGCACCCCTAAAATGGCTAATTTTTGCATAGTACTTGCTAAATTTGTATATGTATGTATTCATGAATGTATGTCTCGATGTGTGTATGATGCATATATTTTCATCCTTGTTTCAGAAAGCTGCCTACAAGAATAAAAACAAAAATAGTATGCAAATAAATTAGCTTACAGGAAGACTAAAAGCATGAAACAAATAAGCATAGTAGACTTGAGTACCAAGATCTCTGGAGCTATGTTGTTTTCTTAATAAGATAACAAATCCTAGAGGAGAACACAAGCAATAACCTCTTTGACATCAGCCATAGCAACTCCTTGCCATGTATGTCTCCTGAGGCAAGGGAAACAAAAGAAAAAATAAGCTTTTGGGACTTCATCAAAATAAAAAGCTTCTGCACAGCAAAGGGTACAATCAACAAAACTAAAAGGCATCCTATGGAATGGGGGAAGATATCTGTAAATGGCATGTCTGATAAAAGATTAATATCCAAAATCTATAATGAACTTATAATACTCAACACCCAAAAATCAATCTGGTATAAAATGGGCAGAAGTCATGAATAGACATTTTCCAAAGAAAACATAAAGATGAGTAACAGATACATGAAAAGATGATCAACATCACTCATCAAGGAAAGTACAGATCAAACCTACAATAAGATTTTACCTCACACCAGTCAGATTAGCTGAAATTAACAACAGAGGAATCAATAGGTGTTGGTGAAGATTCCCACACTGTTGGTGGGAATGAAAACTGGTACAGCCTCTCTGGAAGATAGTATAGAGTTTCTCAAAAAGCAGAACTACCCTATGATCCAGTAATTGTACAACTAGGTATTTACCCAAAGGCTAATACTGATTTGAAGCGATACATGTGCCCCAATATTTATAGCAGCATTATCAACAATAGCCAAACTATGGAAATAGTTCAACTGTCGATCAATTCATGAATGGAGAAAGAAGAGAGAGACAGAGACAGAGAGAGAATGGATTATTACTGAGTCATAACAAGAATAAAATCTTGCCATTTGCAATGACATGGATGAATTTAGAGGGTATTATGCTAAGTGAAATAAGTCAGATAAAGAAAAATACCATGTGATTTCACTTGTGGAATTTAAGAAACAAAATAGTTGAACATGGCGGGGGGGGAAGAGAGAGGCAAACCATAACACAGACTCTTAACTAGAGAGAACAAACTGAGAGTTGCTGGAGGGGAAGTGGGTGGGGGGATGGGCTAAATGAGTGATGGGTATTAAGAAGGGCACTTGTAAGGAGCACTGGATTTGTATGTAAGTGATGAATCACTAAATTCTGCACCTGAAACTAACATTACACTGTAGGTTAACTAACTGGGATTTAAATAAAAATCCTTAAACTTAAAAAAAATAAAGTTACTACTTAATAATGATTACTTACAGCTATACCTTTATTTTTAATTATTTTAATTTAGAGGACAACCAGTATGTATAAGTGAGTTAATTATGAGCTACCTACCATTCATGGCATGCACCTTAACATAAAAACGTATATTACAAAAACTCTCTTTTTCTCTCCATAAGATATGACCACACTTCAGAAGGGAGAGACAGTTGTTAATATAATTACTTAATTCTTGCCTCTTCTGTATCCTACAGGAAGTAGTATATGAGAGTGAATATCTCTGCTTTATAGTCATATAGTCATGGGAAATATGTCTAATTTATCAGATGACATAGCAAATTGACACATTTAGACCATCTAATAGTTTTTTTTTCATTATCTTCAGAAAATGAAAGCAGAGGTTAAAGTAATATTGAGATGTCTAATTGAATGTTTACTTTTTTAAGGTTTGTGTGGCAAATTCCTAAAATTCATGAGTAAACATAGTGGTAATGTACTTTAAAAAAGTACACTGATTGTACATATAACTCAGTGGAAAAGTTGCCTCAACAAGGCTTGGCACAATTTCTGCTCCTCCAAATCTGAGTAGCTTTAACTTCTTTAAGATACTGAGATCATTGTTGAAATAGCCGAACAATGGCTCCAGTGTTCCTTTATAGTCCTTTTTTTCAATCTATTTGACACAGTAGGTAAGTTTATCAAATAATATAGAAGAGCATCAGGTTAAATTAGGCCTAATTTTAATTCCAATAATGGTTGGAAAGCTGTTTTGTATTTTTTTTTACTTTAACATGCTACAGAAAGTAGTATTACAAACTTGAGAGAATTATGAAGACCAATAAATAAATTGTGCATGCATTTGTTTTCAAATTCTTTCATTTTCTTTTTGATAGAAACTAAGTTTTAAAAATTCTGTGTAATTGTTCATTATAAACCTGCTAAACTATGTACAATTGACGGATCAAGGGAGCCACAAAATACATTAAATTTGTAGCCAGCAAATACCCAGATATATATTTAGTAAAATGACCAACCTGATACAAATATCATATAAAATTTCCTAAACTTGAGAATATATTAAAATAGCTCAAGGCTTTAATATAAATCTCAACAGATAGCCCTATAGGACTAAGGAGGGACAAGGTTATTTTACATTCCTCGTCCTTTCTTATATTTTTGAGTTTTCTTAATTTGTGTAGGGTATGACACTTTTTCCTGTTTGCAAATTCTTCATTGTGAACTGGTCTGAGAATTGAAATGATGTAAAAAAGAATAACCCTGAGGGAGCCAAAATTTATATACATTCTATGAAGATACTAGATTCTTAGATAAACACAAATACTAAAAAATTATTAATGGCTGTCACAATTTGATTTGGCATTTTTGAGAGGAGTTGTATAAAATACATGCTCTTGTACAAAATAGCCTCTTAGGAAAAATACAACGATAGCTACATCATTTAAAACAAACCAAAATTGCTAAACACCTAAAAAAAGAAGCATCTTAAAGACAACAGTAAAATAATATACAGCATGATGACTATAGTTAATAATACTGCATTGAATATTTGAAAGTCTTTATCACAAGAAAAAAAATGTAACTAAGTATGTTGACAGATATTAACTAGACATTGTGGTCATCATTTCACAATATATACAAATATAGAATAGGATCATTATACTATATACCTGAAATTACTAAATGTTATGTGAACCATACTTTCTTTAAAAATGACAGTGAGAGGGCGCCTGGGTGGCTCAGTTGGTTGAGCATCCAATTCTAGATTTTGGCTCAGGTCATGATCTTAGGGTTGTGTCGGCTTCATGCTGACTGTGGAGCCTGCTTAACATTCTCTATCTCTCTCCCTCTTCCCCACTTGGACTCTCTTACTCTCATTCTAAAATTAAAGGAAAAAAAAAGACTTCCCTTTAAAAAGAGAGACAGTGAGAGATAAAAGGATATAAAATAACAGTTTAAAGAGAAAAATGATCTTCTGAAAAGGATATAAGACTATAATTTTTATAATTGTGTCTTTTCCTGGATTTCTCACATTCGTTCTTGAACATTTAATCAATCGAAGATTCTTAGTTATGTCAGCTACCCTGTCAGTTGTTATGAAAAGGAAACAAAATAAAAGCTATGTATAAAACAGCTTATATAATTCCCTCGTACTCCTTAATTCAATTTTATTTATCAATTGGCATAAGATATTATATACCAACATCATCAACACACTTTAAAGTTATTCCGAATACCTTCTTGACACACTACAATGGTATATTTGCTAATAATGTTTGCCATCTGTGGCTGAAAGACGATTTAACATATTGTAAAAGTGTTTGATGATAGGCTAATCCACATACTGAGTAGTTGAGAAAGATGTAAAATTTTGAAGAGATCCCCAATGATCAGCCCATGATTTCACTAGACAATCAAGCAGATTCCACCATGAGTACTTGCGTTAATTCTTGTAAACTAATAGACTTTAAAAGTCTTTATATGTCATTAAACTTGAAAAAGATTATTAACTAATTTTCAGCAAAATTCATCAGAGGACTCTCATCTTCATAAAAATTGATTAATAATAATTTAAACATTACTCAGCAATGTTTTATGATCTGGAGAAGCTGCAAACAAGCATATTTATTTTTATAGCTCACATATCTTTCTGGAGCCATTTAAAAACTTTGCTTTGGTGCACAGTATGTCCAGTATACCCTATCATTCACAAGCTGTGTTATTCTTTTACTCCTCCTCCTTTTCCTCTTTTTTTTCCTCTATTACTATTACTGTTATAACTTTTCCTGAGGCAGATCCAACTTTTGTGGCCTTATCAATCCAAAATTATTACTTACCACCACTCACAAATATTCATTAATCTATTGTTATTTGCCAACCACTGTGCTAAGGGCTCTATGCACATTATGTCTTTTGATACTCCCCAAACTATTAGAGACTACTGTCATCTCATTAATCCATTTGAATATGTTCAGAATAATTCCCACTTCCCTGACTGCTACCAACCTGGCCCACATCACCTAGGAATACTATCATATCTGCCTAATTGATCTCCTTGCTTTTGTACATGATCCTTTTCAATCTGTCTTCAATCCAATGGTTGGAGAGCTTAAGTCAGATTATCACCAGTTTTTTAATCAAAATGTTCCAGTAGCTTATTGTTTCTCTAAGGAAACCAGTTATTGCAATAGTATACCACTTTCAATATCACATGGCCTCTTGGTCGCTCTCTTTCTTTATCAACTGCTACATCTCTTTACAAACCTGCTCCAGCCATACCGATTACCATTCGCATTCAGTTACTTAAGGCAGGGTCTAGGCAAATTCACACATTAGGGCCTCTATCACTCTAGTGCTCTCTGTCTCAGAAACTCTTTGTCAGGTATCCCATTGGTTTGCTCCCTTATCTCAAAAGATCTTTCCTGACTACTTCATTAAATGTCAACGATTGAACCCCAAAAGCTTCCAAATCCAGTTCTTGGATTTTTTTTATCATTAACATATAAATTAATAAATTATTTTATCTCTTTTCTTCCAATATGTATTTTCCCACTAGACTATTAGCTGCCTGAAGACAGGTGAGTTTTGTCCATCATCTACAACAATGACTGGTATGATCTAGGGGCTCATATGTTGACTATATGAGTCTAGAGGCAATACCAGTCCTAAATCTTAGGGTGAGCGGGAGGACAGGAATCTTCCAACTCTAACATTAAGATTTCACATTGGTTGTTGCGGTTGGTGTTTCTGTGTTTTGGATAGACTACCACACATACATATATATAAATAATCATATCTTTTTAATGTGTATTTAAGGGTAAATAATAGAACCTAAAGCACAAGATAATAGTGGAAATGTGTTACGATATGATTGAAATGAAGAATAGATAACTACATTTGTTATAAATATGGTTTGTGGATGTTAAACAGTACATTTAAAAATGATTAATGCTTCCAAATTTTCTAATTGATTTTGAGAATTAAAAAATAAAATTGTTCCTTAAAAAATAAAACAGCTATAAATGTTTGAAAATTTTAAGCCAGATTTTTACATGAAGTCTTCAAACAAAATTTTAGTTTACAAGCAATATTTAATTATAACATCTAAAGAGTTGTCAATCTTAATTCATTTTTGGTGGGTTTTTAAATACTTCATCTAATGATGGAAATCTACAATGTCCATATAGTATATTGTCCACATAACTACTTGCTATTTATTTATTGCCAAATAACATACTTCTTGCTATTAAGTGGAAAAGATAGGTTTAAACCCTGGTATACCTACTTCAAAGGTCAAAGACCCTGTGTTCTTAACCACAGCTCCTGATAGCCTTCTCAAGAGCAGATTACATATAAAAAGTACTTAAAATTTCATATAGCTAATTTTCAAAATAATCTTAGGTCTGAAGATTTTTGTACATTTTGTGAATAAACTATTTGTCATGGAATAATGGAGACTTACATTAAGTTTTATTAAAAAAAAATTCTGTGGAGCCCCTGGGTGACTCAGTTGGTTGAGCATCCAACTCTTGATTTTGACTCAGGTTATGATCCCAGGGTCATGGAATTGAACCCCATGTTGAGCTCCACACTCAGTATGGAAACAGCTTATGATTCTGTCTCTCTCTCCTTCTGCCCCTGTCCTCTGCTTGTGCACTGTCCCTCTCTCTCTAAAATTAAAAGCAAAAATTAAAAATTAAATTGAATTAAAAACTTTCTATGTAAGCGTATAATTTCAGTAATAAACATATTGAGATTTGAAATTAAGGTAGGGACATATGAAACTGTTTTTATGTGTGTTGCATGCACATTTGTGGAAGATTGAGTAAGTTCTGATGGGAGGTACATTCTAATCAAATGAGATTCATTCTTGTCAGCACTGGAAATCTACTTATTTCTTTTTGAACTATAGTAGACCCTTGAACAACAACAACCCATGGGAATTAAGAGTGCTGATTGCCCTGCATAGGTGAAAATCCATGTATAACTTTAAAAAAAATGTAATTTCTTACTTTATTTTATTTTTTTATATTAAATGTAATTTATTGTCAATGTCAACTGGTTTCCATACAACACCCCGTGCTCATCCCAACAGGTGCCCTCCTGAATGCCCATCACCCACTTTCCCCTCTCCCCCAGCCTCCATCAACCCTCAGTTTGTTCTCAGTATTTAAGAGTCTCTTATTGTTTGCCTCCCTCCCTCTCTGTAACTTTCCTCCCCCCTCTTCCCCTCCCCCATGGTCTTCTGTTAAGTTTCTCAGGATCCACATATGAGTGAAAACATATGGTATTCTGTCTTTCTCTGACTGACTTATTTCACTCAGCATAATACTCTCCAGTTCCATCCATGTTGCTACAAATGGCCAGATTCCATTCTTTCTCAGTGCCAAGTAGTATTCCATTGTATATATAAACCACATCTTCTTTATCCATTCGTCAGTTGATGGACATTTAGTCTCTTTCCATATTTTGGCTATGGTTGAAAGTGCTGCTATAAAACTTGGGGTGCAAGTGCCCTATGCATCAGCACTCCTGTATCCCTAGGTTAAATTCCTAGCAGTGCTATTGCTGGGTCATAGGGTAGATCTATTTTCAGTTTTTTGAGGAACCTCCACACTGTTTCCGAGAGCGACTGCACCAGTTTGCATTCCCACCAACAGTGCAAGAGGGTTCCTATTTCTCCACATCCTTTCCAGCATCTATAGTCTCCTGATTTGTTCATTGTAGCCAGTCTGACAGACGTAAGGTGGTATCTCAGTGTGGTTTTGATTTGTATTTCCTTGATGAGGAGTGACGTTGAGCATCTTTTGATGTGTCTGTTGGCCATCTGGATGTTTTATTTTATTTTTGAGAGAGAGAGACAGAGCCTGAGCTGGGGAGGGTCAGAAAGACAGAGACACAGAATCCAAAGCAGGCTCCAGGCTCTGAGCTGTCAGCCTGATGCAGGGCTCAGACTCATCAGCCGTGAGATCATGACCTGAGCCAAAGTAAGACACTTCACTGACTAAGCCGCCCCGCCATGTATAACTTCTGATTCCGCCAAAACTTAACTACTAATAGCCTCCTATTGACCAGAAGCTTTCCTGATAACATAGTCAATGAACACACACTTTTCTACATTATATGGATTATATACTGTATTCTTACAATAAAATAAAATGGAGAAGGGGTGCCTGGGTGGCTCAGTTGGCTAAGCGGCCAACTCTTGATTTTGGCTCAGGTCATGATCTCACGAGTCAAGAGATCAAGCCCTGTGTTGGTCTCTGCACAGAGACTGTAGAGCCTGCTTGGGATTCTCTCTTTCCCTCTCTCTCTGCCCCTTTCCAGCTTGTATGCGTGTGCGTGCACACACACACACACACACACACACACACACACACAGTCTCTCTCAAAATAAATAAGTAAACATTTGAAAATATAAGTTAGAGAAAAGAAAATGTTATTACGTAAATCACAAGGAGGAGAAAGTGCATTTATAGTCTGTATTGTATTTATTGGAAAAAAATCCACATATATGTGGTTCCACACAATTCATACCCATGTTGTTCAGGGTTCAATTGCATAGTTTCTTCATTCCCTGTGTTGCTTCATTTATTTATTCATTCATTCATTCAATTTTTATTTGATTTGGGGGATAAAATATGTATTGGAACTATAGGCAAAAAGATGTTAAAAGAGTAATGTACATGAGTCAGGAGAAGTGCATGGCAGCATATTAACTGGAGCTTGAGACTTGGAACAGGCGTGGCACTCAGGCTTTGTCATCCACAGTAAGCAATGAGGATCTACTAAAATGTTACAAGCAATGGGTAACATGATCAAGTTTTGTGAATATTCTCTTTCAATTGTTAGAAATAAAAGTTATTTCAGCAATTATCAAGATTCCCATGCAACTATAGGAGTAGAGTATATTCTGGGCACTTAAGATAAAATGCTACTTGTTATTTTTGTTGTTTTGGACAATTCAATAAACTCCTAATGTGTCAGTTTCTCATCTATAAAATGGAGATAATACTAGTAACACTTGTTAACACTGGCAAATATGAACTCAGTGGTATTATATTTATAAAGAGCTTAACAAAGTGTGAATAATACATCCTTAGCATTATATAATCTATTATACTAAATAAAAACTACAAATTATTTAATTTCTTCTCATTTCTACAATTTTGATTTATTATATTGACCTATGTATAAAAATTCACTATTTCCTAAATTTGGTTCTTCCTCTATGTGTTGTTATTTTGTCTAGTTTGGGTAAAATCTCACGTGGTAATCATATACTCTGAGTTTTTAGCTATTACTAGTCACTCATAGAGTAAGTCAGTGAGCTGCTGTTAAGTGTAAAAATAGTCTTCTCTTCCAAATGAGAGCAACATATGTGGAATAATATACATTCATAACATTTCTCTTTAAATTATTTTGTGTATCATTCCCAAAATAAAAAAAAAAACCCTGAAAAATGAATGTCACTTTGTTTTCAATGCTAAAAATATCAATTTTAGTCTAGTATAGCTTTTAAAAAACAGTTTCACAATGACAGGAATGAAATATTTTTCAATTTGTGTAAGGCTGGGTTTTATTTCCCTCAAGACAATTAAAAATATGATGACTATTTTTCTTCATGATTTTAAAAATACACTTAGTATAATTTACTTTTTAAGAGATTTCATTTCTCCTTCTAGAATTATATAAGCCTACTGTATTAGTCAGGGTTATCCAGAAACAAACAAAACAAAACAAAACAAAACCAACAGATCCATTTATTTCTCTATTTGTCTACATTTATATGTCTATATACAGATATCTACATACAGATATATATGTGTATGTCTATCTATGTCTATATTCATTGAACTGGGTGGGGGGGATAGAGAAACAAAGACAGAGATAGATTTACTACAAAAAAATTTGCTCACATGACTATGGAGGCTGAGAAGTCATGATCAGAAGTCAGGAAGCTGGAAACTCAGGAGAGCCAATGGTTTAGGCTCCAGTCTAAGTTGGAAGGCCTGAGAAACAGGAGAGTCAAACATGTGAGTTGCAGTCCAAGAACAGAAGACAGATGTCTCAGCCCAAGCCAATAAATTTCCCTCTTTAGCCCTTTTGTTCATTTCTGGTTTTCAAACCCACTCTACTGAGTCTACCAATTCAAATGTTAATCTCATTCCAAAACATCCTTTCAGACACTCCTAATAATGTCGGACCAAATGTCTCTATACTCCATTGTCCAATCAATTGACACATCAAATTAACCACCAAATTTATAAAGACTAAAGCAATTTTACTTTGATCAATAGTTTCAAAGACATAACTAATTCAGAAGTTAATACTAAAAAATGCACCTGGTGTTTCACATTCTATGTGGTATGATATGGAATGTGCCAAGAAACTTCTAGCTTATAGATAACAGCAAATTTAATGTTGCAAGACAGAGAAAATGTCCTCACTAATACACATGTTCGAGAAACAATAATTTCTGCAGCTTTGCTTAGGTGATATAATCCTTGTGAGAAGACATAGAATTGGAGCTGGGCAGCTGTGACAGATTGCATGTATGGGACATATATGACCATAAGCATATCTCGCATCCCACATGCCCTTCCTACAATGTGACTTTGACATTCTTCCAATCCAAACATGAAGGTCTCTATTTCTTCCTTTGAATCTGAGTAGGAGGCTTTTGATTATGGCCAATATCACATTAGACATCTGGGCTGGGTTTACATAAGGGACATGAGAGACTTTTTGAGCGCTGAGTGTTACTGAAAGAAGTTCAAAGCTATGCTATGAGGAGGCCCAGGATATGTGAAATCGTGTTCTGGCTGACAAAGCAAGAGGAACCCCTACTTCCTGCCAGCATCAACCACCAGACACAAGAGTGGACATGCCCTTGTGTGGTTCCTTTGCACCAAAATTGAAGCCTCTCAAGTGTACCTCCTAATATCATTGAATGGATGGAAACTCCTATGGCTTTTTTTGTTTGTTTGTTTGCCCCCAAATTGCTAACGCACAGTAACTTTAAGCATAAGGTGATTGTTTCCAGATGAGAAATTTGGAGTCTTTGGTATTAACTTGTAAATAAATTAGCCAGTTATGAAACTGCCATTAGTATTTACCACAACCAAACGCTAATACATGTTTGAGGCCCTGAGATATTCCCGTTAATGAAAGCCTAAGGAGTTTTTAGAATTGTATTAGTGAAATCTAAATGGCCTGAGGAAGCCTACTGGTAAAAGTTTAAAGAATATTAAGGAAAATGGCATTGGGAATGAGAGGGAAGGGGGCACTTGTTATGCAGTGCCAGGATATTTGGCATCACTATTGCCCGAATTAATGTGCAAATAGAAAACATATCTAATGAAATTAACCATCTAACTTAGGAGATCGCTAGGCAAATGGTTGAGAACGCCACCTGCTTTTTCATCTGCCTTTAAATAAAAGTGAAAGAAAGAGGTATGAACTGTTCAATATTTTAAGAGTGAGAGTTTGTAGAATTCTAAATTAAACTGCGTCTTATTGCCAACCACTCCAGATGGCAAACCATTCTCAGATTAAGAAATAGCTTCCAGGCAAAGATTAAATCCATGGTAGAACTACAAGATTCTACATTAAAACCTTAAAGGAGCTAAGGTGAGGGGCACATGGATGGCTCAGTCAGTTGCCCATCTGGCTACTGGTTTCAGTTCAGGTCATGATCTCACGGTTTGTGAGATGGAGTCCCTCATTGGGCTTTGCACTAACAGTGCAGGGCCTGCTGGAGACTCCCTCCCTCTCTCTCTTCCCCTCCTCTGCTTGAGGGCTCTCACTCTCTCCCTTTCTCTCAAAAAAAAAAAAAAATGTAAAATGTTATCTCTTACAGACAAAAGACCCTCGAAGGATCATAAGGGGGTGTCACATAGGTCTTTGTTAAACAAAGAGGACTCTAAGAATCTTAAGAGACTTGTCTCACAGCAGTACCACTGGGAGACCAAATCCACAGGGGATTATCTTGATTGAGATTTGACAGTGAGATTCTTACCTATGGAGTGATTTATAAACTGACATAAACACAGTTTTTTAAAGGGGTTGCATCAAGCTAGTCCTGAAAAAAAAATGCAAAGGAAAATGAAATCAAGTGAAAGAAGTATTTCTGACTCTCAAACTTCTACAAGCAAAAGGGACACTGAACAAGCTACCCATATATATATATGTGCCACTTCTCATTGAAAAGGAAGGATAACTCAGATGGTGGAATCAGAAGCTTAAAAGGCAGATTCAAAGCCATAGGGAACAACTCCCAAACACTGCAACTGCGCCCGAATCTGAATGAAATATGTGTCCAAATTGATTCCAGGATTACTAGGGACTAGTGGTTTCTGTGTGCCTCCTGGTTTTCCCATTTTAAACTGAGAATGTCTGCAGTGATGGCTAGGGCCTATGACGCAGTTGTATGATGTGTGTGGTGGGGCAGAGAAATACCTTTTCTTTTCAGTTCGTAAGTCCACAGATTAAGAGAATCTGAGCTGCACCCGGTTACACCTCACCTGAATGGATTCATCCATTCCTGGAAACTTAGTTTAATTCTCAAATTTGAACTAATGCTACAGTGATTGTAATGAAGGAGGAGTTGAGTATACGCTTCGTAGGAGAGACGTACAATTTTATAGCTGAGGGGAGACTGGCAGCTTTTATTTTTCAAAACTGGCTGCCACACCACCCATGCCACATGTTCTTATTAAACTGTGACCTTGAGGGGCACCTGGGTGGTTCAGACAGTTAAGCATCTGACTTCAGTTCAAGCCATGATCTCGCGGTCCATGAGTTCGAGCCCCGCCTTGGGCTCTGTGCTGACAGCTCAGACCCTGGAGACTGCTTCAGACTCAGTGTCTCCCTCTCTCTCTGTGTGTCCTTCCCCTGCTTGCACTCTCTCTCTGTCTCTCAAAAAAGAAATAAACATTAAAAAAATTTAAATGTGGCTTTGATATTATTTTCATAAAGAAAAGAGGCCTATGTTCTCTACCAGTAAAGCTGGAGGGTCTTGTTACTACAGGAGAAGTAAGTCCTGCATGACTTCTCAGGTTGGGTCATAAACGGAAATACAGCTGCCACCTGGCTTTCTGGGGATACTTGTATTTGGAGCCCTAAACCAACTCGTAAGAAGGATTGTGCTGTCATACAGCAATAAAGCTCAGGCCACATGGAAAGGCCATGTATTAGTATTTTGACTGAGAGCCTCAGTTGAGGTCCCAGGCAACTACAAGTGCCAGAGGGCAGGCACGTGAATGGATATATATCCAGGATACACCCAGGTAAGTCCTCACCCATCTGATGAGTTGTTAATGAATTTTAAGGAATCCCGGTGAGGCCTCTAGCTTCATGGAACAGAGGCAAGAGATCCTCACACTGGCCCTTTTAAAAAAAATTTTTTTTAATGTTTATTTATTTTTTAGACAGAGAGAGACAGAGTATGAACGGGGGAGGGTCAGAGAGAGGGAGACACAGAATCCAAAACCGGCTCCAGGCTCTGAGCTGTCAACACAGAGCCCGACGCGGAGCTCGAACTCAAGGACCGCGAGATGATGACCTGAGCCGAAGTCAGCCGCTTAACCGACTGAGCCACCCAGGCGCCCCAACACTGGCCCTTTTTTAAATCCCAGACTCCAAAATCTGTGCATACGTTAAAATGAATGTCTTAAGATGCTAAATTTTGGGAAGCTCTGGTACACAGAAATAAGTAATGGAAATGCCAGGAAAGTTAAAAAGAAAATACTGTACACTAGTTAATATTTACTCAATAAAAAACTGAAAAAGTCCAATTGCAAATAAAAAGGACTAAGTGTGAGATTTTAAAGGCAATGGATGAGATAAGTATTTATTTTCTCTGTAAAAAGTGGACTCTGGAAGGATAGAAGTTTACAGGCCACCCTTGTAGAAAGTGGGCATTAGTTAAACGTAGGATGTTATAGTAATTCATTAACTCATATGAATTTACATGAATTAATAGTAATAAAAGTGATAGAGATAAAAATGTTAAGACTGAATAGTCAATTTTAAATGGTTATGATGTATTTTTATGTTAACCAAATAATAGTTCCTATTCATTTGCATTTGAAAATGGGATGTGCATTTCCAATAATCCAATTCCAGATTTTATATAGAATATTGCTGAAAAGCTTACAAATATCAGGTATAAAGAAGCAAAACACAAAGTAAAAATACGGTATTAAGACAGAAATCAGTGCTGGAAATGCTTTCTGTGGCATGTTGAATGATGACATAATACATCTGTGTCATATATTGTCAGAACTTGATATTAGAGTAAACAAAATCTCACTGTTTTTTAGAATGAATTCAAAGGTCCAAAACTTTAACCTAAACTTTTCTAAGTTATAAAATGTGGTATCAATTTTTAATGGCCCACCACAAATCTCTTTTTGCAGAGCTTGTCTGTCTTCCTAATGTCTAAATTTTGGGGTACTTCAGAACTGAGCACTTAGACTCTATTACCTCTGTATGTACTTCTCATTATGCAGATGATCTCGCACAGTAGCATCTTCATTTAGATGTCTAATAATGATATCACTTCAAGTCCAAATAAAAACTATGGCTCTCTGTCTTCACCCACAAACAGCAAAGCAATATCCAATTAATCTCCTCCTCCCATGTCATCAAATGGTAATATCAGCTTTCCGGTTTCTCAGAAGGAAAACATTGATGTCATTATTAATCCCTTTTTTCTCTCATAGATGTCATATGATATTTTCAGAAAATTCTGTCACAGCTATTTCAGAATATATCCACAGTATAGCCACAGTCGCTATTACCATTTTGGTCTAAACCTCTTACCTATGGGCTATATTTTGTATACATACTTTCCAAATTGGTTTATTTTTGATGGTTGGTTCAAATTGGTTTGAAACAAAAGTTCAAACTATCCTTTTATTCCCAAAATAGCACCCAGATGGACCCTCTAGGAAAAAAAAAAAAAAAACTTTCTATGATTTCTCATCTCATTCAGATGAAAAGCTAATGTGCTTGTGATGATTAATTTTTTATATCAACTTGACTGGACCACATGATACCCAAATATTTAGCTAAATATTATTCTAATCTAGATGGATCTGTGAGGGTGTTTCTGGAAGAGATTAGCATTTGAATCAGTAGCCTGGCTGAAAAAGATTGCCCTCCCCAGTATGAATGGTCATCATCCAGTCTGTTCTGACCTGAATAGAAAAGAGGAAAAAGGTAGGAGTATGTGATCTCTCTGCTTGACCACTGAGCTGAGACTGGTTTTCTCCTGCCCTTGGCCTGGAATCTAGGCCATGGACACTCCTAGTTCTCTAATTCTTGAGCTCAGATTGGAATTTACATCACTGACTTTCCTGGGTCTCCAGCTTACAAAGTCAGATTGTGGAACTCCGTAATCATATGAGCCAATTCCTTAGATTAGATCCTTGTTTATATTGGTTCTTTTTTATGGCGAACCCTGACTATTAAAGTACTTACCACAAACTGCATGGCCATCCATGGGTTGGTTTTATGAAAACTTGTTCTTTGTCAGGCTCTTCTACCATTTGTTCACTGTGCTCATTGGGATTTTCCCCTCTGTCCCCCAACAGTAACACAGTGTGCTCCTACCAAAGCACTTTTACACCTGCTTGTGAACTCTTTATCCAGATATCCAGGTAACATTTTGCCTGATTTAGTTTCCTATTTACCACTCTCTAACATACCACTCCGTTTCTTGTTGACATTTTTTTCTTCACTAGAATGCTCTACGTTAATAGTCATTATCGTTCGTTTTGTTGGTTGATGTCTCCAAAGTACTTGTGATAATGACACGTAAACACTCAAATATTTGTTGAGTGGAAAATTGATGAAATCCTGTTATTTTCACCTTATGAATATATCCTGAATGTCATGTTTTTTACTAATTATATCATTACCCACCTGGTCCTAGGCTTGGTCCCCCTCTCACATGGGTTAATATAAGGTTCCCAGCTTCTCCCCTTGTTCCATGACAGTCTGTTCTTCAAAAGACAATCAGAGTGATTTTCTTGAGACATAAGTCAGATAACAGCTTTTTCTTGCTCAAAATTCTATCATAGCTTCACATCTCACTCAGAATGAAATACAAAGTGGTGACCGTGGTCCAAAGATCCTGTACTTTCTCAGCCACAGATGATGACCTCTGTGTAACAGGATAATAAACTCATACCCTTTGCAGTGTTGCTTTGCAATGCTCTCCCATTGTGGGTTAAATATATTTCTTTCCCATATTAATATTAGATTTGCCTGTGTGACATGCTTTAGCCAGTGAATTTGAGCATATTTGACAAGAAGAGAGACCTAAATTATGTCCTGTCATCCTACTTCCCATCTGTCATTTACCCTGAGGGGAACATGCCTGGTCCAAAGAGGAAGTAATGAAGCCAACCTAGACCCATTTTACAGACAGAAGCCAAATTCAGCCAGCCTTCAGCCTGAGGTAGAACTGCTCATTCAACCCCAAACTAGATGTGACTAGATCAGCTGAACCCCAGGAAGCCTGCATATGCTTGAGTGTGAGAATAAAATTTTTTGTAAGCGAGATATCTGCACGCCTGCTTTCTTAGCTTAATCAGACACGTTTTCACAAATAATACCTCTACTACTCTCCCACATTTTTCATCATCTTGATTTTTTTGCTTACACTTCTACATCTGACTTATTGCACATTTATTGTTTATTTCTTTTAATTTCTTGGTTCCCTTTCTCATGCATGCAATACCTATGAAAACAGGGGATATGTTTTTGTGGGGTTTTTTTGTTTTTTTTTGTTTTTGTTTTTGTTTTTTTTTTTTGCTTTTTGGTCTATTCACAGCAATCAGAACATTGTCTGACTCTTAGTAGATAGGTCCTTAAAATATTTTGAATACTTACATGACATATGTGGTCCTTAACAGTATGTTAATTTGGTGTGAGTTTTCATCTATGTTTCTGCCCAAAATGACCAGTGTGCTCTGAAAAATGTTGACCTATGTAAAGTAGACTATTAAGGGGTCTAAATTACTGATGGTTTATTCTCATATAATGTGTTTTCTGTGGGTGGTTAAGCATCAGTAGTGTTAACATGCAATATAATATAGAGAATATTTCTGTATGAGGTCAATTTATCCTGTGGCTCTCCAGAGAGAATTAGCTCCAGAAATTACCTAAGGACCTCATTATAGTTTATCTTTACCTACATGGCAACTGCATGAAATTAACTCCAGAGACCAGATTTTAATGAGGGTCCAGTTTATAAAATATTGTATTCATTATATTCCATAATAAATATTAAAACCAAGTAAGTATAGTTTTAAACATTTTAAAGGATTATCGATTCAATAAAAAAACAAGAATTATATATAACCATTAAATGGAACTATCATTATATTGTAATTCTTCATAACATCATGCCTGGTAAAATTTTATTAACTTTATTAAATAAATCTATTACCTCAGATTCTTATTTTCCTAGTCAGGACATTTTTAAGGGTAGAATATTCCTTTTAAAGATTTTCTTACATTATAACACCACTTTCCAAATGTATCTCTTCTATATGAGTGTGGTAGGTTTGGAAACTTGAGATCCTTGAGGCATATCAGAACTTCCTCGAATAATGAGCATCACAGGGGGTGTTTGTTGATAAGCAATGTCAGAAAACTTAATCCACTTGTTCACTTCTTGTTTAAATTTGTTGTTATAAAATACTTTTGTTACAACCAGAAAACTTTGTATACTGTTATATAATAATAGTGCTTTATTATATTGAAAAGTTTTTGGCAATGTTTATTGTCTTTATAAATAACATTCAAATTATAATATTTTCATGAAATAGAATGTATTACGAAGGAATTATTCTGAGCATTTTGTTTCACATCTTTTATAAAATTTAATAATATGTTACCTTTCACATAATATTATTTAAGAGAAAAGTGCCTCAGAATTTTAGAGTTAAATTATATATATAATGAGATAGCAAATTCTTTATTTATAAAACTGTGTTTCCTCCCCCTTGAATCAATTAATGTATTAAATTTTAGTTTACATAAGTAAATTAAATAGATTTTAAATGGAAGCTTCGATGAGTTTTGAGAAATGAATAAAACCTTGTAATCTACTTCATATCAAAACACACAGCATTTCACCCTGAAAATTACCTTTGCTTTTCCCAGAGAAGCACTAGAGGGAAAGTGACCTTGACGTGGCAATAATCTTGATATAACAATTTAAAACTCAGCATGACTATTCCAAAGTATTCTTCCCCTATGCTATGGTAAAGAATCAAATTGCACATATGTACACATTTGTCAAAAGAGGAGACAAAAATTATACAAAGCTGTTTTATTTATTATTATTACAAAGCCGATTAATAAATGCCTCATATAAAATCTTACTTTTAATTTACTTCAACAATTTTATAATACTTACATTAAAACACATAATACTATATTTTGAAATGTCTCATATAATGAAGTTCAATTGCATTCTACTTTTAGTCATCATTTTGGTGATCAGTGTAAAGAAAATTGTCATCACTTTGACAATCATAATGCATCATTATGTCACATCTTGAACAATATTACCTGAATTTTTCATCTTTATTGTTTCTAAAATATCTTCTAATATCTTCTGATCCTCCGAGCCATATGTCACGTTTTTTATTATAAGACGTTTCAGAATATTTGTAATTTAGAATTTATCTGTAAATTAGGATTTCTTTCAGTATTTTTGATTGAAAGAGAAATATATGTTGGTACTTAGTGTAAGCCATTGCACTGTATTAAATTAATTTTGTTGAATTTTCACATAAATTACAAGTAATTTATTTCAGTATTTTCTCTACTTGTTCTGGTCCCAGAGATTGCTAGTTTTTGCTTAATTTCAGTTTTCCCTCCTTTCCCTTTTGGTAATGAGAGACCTATTTGGGGGAGATCTTCTTGGTCGTTTGCTTTTGTTTTTGCTTTCTTTCATATTTTGTTTTTATATAAATTTGCAGTTGGGAAGCACTTGCCATATTATTATCTACAAAAATCAGATCTTGTTCCGTATTATCTCTTACATGAGATCATAGACATGGCAATATGATTAGGACCTGGCCAGTGGTATAGAAGAGATAGTACTGTGGTTCACTTGCTGGTATTTTCCTCAAGGAAGAATGGCTTCCCTCCCCTCCTCTATCTTGCTACATGACACATGCAAATGAGACAACCTTGGGCAAATGAGGGCAGCATACTAGGAATGACAGAGGAAAACCATCGCAGGAGTGTGAATCCCTGGACAACCTTGTGAAATTTAACTTTCGTAAGAGTCTTGAATCTCTATATGTAGACGACCTAATGGGAGAGGACACAAATATCATGTTTAAGCCACTCTTATTTTGGGTTTCTGCTTCAACCATCAAAAACTATGGTCATAATTGATACCATGGTTTTATGAATTCCAAACTATCCCATTCTGTAATTTATTTCTGAAAAGAAAAAAAAATGTGTGACTAAATATTTTCTACTTTTATTGAGTGTCATTATTTATAGTCCCTTGGTAAATATAATTTATCTAATCATCGCTGTTATTAGGCTTACTGCCTCTTTGATCAGTTCATTACTTTGTCGGAAGATTCTCTTACCATATTGTAAAAGTTCACAAACTCAAATTTAGAGACTCATTTCTGACATGATTAGTTTCATCAAATAGCAATTAACATCGATTTGCGTGTGAACATCAGAGCAACAAAATAAACACATCATTGAGAGGTATGTCTTGGGTGATAAATATATTTAGTGGATAAATCTTTAAAAACATTTTTATACAACTATATTTTACTCTCTCAGCAATACATAAAGCATCTTTAGAAGGTTATGAGGAGAAATACCCAATTATTCATTTTATGGATTTTTAAGTGTTTATTTATTTTTGAAAGAGACAGATCACAAGCGAAGGAGTGCAGACAGAGAGGGAGACACAGAATCCGAAGTAGGCTCCAGGCTCTGAGCCCTCAGCACAGAGCCCAATGCAAAGCTCAAACTCACAAATCCTGAAATCATGACCTGAGCCGAAGTCTGATGTTTAACCTACTGAGCCACCCAGGGACCCTGAAAAATATCCATTTAAAACTCTCTTCTTAAATCTAAATAACTTCTTTGGGTAAGTCATTTAAAGATCAGGGGAGCGGGTGGAAGGGAAGAGCTGAGATTGAACATGTCTTTCCTACAATATCCAGTTATTTATAACAGAGGAAAGATGGAACTAATTCCCGTAATATTAGCATTCTAACTCTTAAACATGCGCTTTTTTGCTTTTAACATATACTTCATTCATAGGTTAGAAATAATATTGGTCATTCGCACATATTTTATGAATCGTTATATGTAAGAGGCAGAAACATGAATTGTGTAATTGAAGAGTATTGTTTTTTCTCCATGCCGTTCTGGTTATGTAATTGCCAAATTCTTAAGTTTATGATGCTAACAAAATAATTTTGGCCTTCACATTTAATTAATATCCAGAGTTCTGTGACTTCCATCTTTTTTCTGTTTTAAAGAACTTATTTGTTATTGCCTCTGTGGTCCCTAATTCTTTGTGAATATTAATTTTAAAAAGCTATAATATTATCTCAAACATAATGAAAAGTGACAAATAATTACCAGATCAAGTCATGTCTCAAGTTATTTCACTTGATCTTTTAGGATGGCATTATATTTGCTGCCTTGGTGAATTATAAACACTGATTACTAACAATGGTACAAAAATTAAAGTAAATCCAGAGAAAAATATTAGAATGAATCACAATTATGTAGCTATTAAGCTATTAAGAAAAAAAAAAGTATTATATTTTAGGTTCTGTGAATTATTAAGATATTAAGAAATTTAATTTCTACCCCCTCCCAGGACATTGCCTTATGTTTACATGAACCAATGTACTAAAAAAAATAAAAATAAAAAAATAAAAATAAAAATGAAAGCAACTTAAGATGATGCGTATTCAGATTCTGATAGTTCACAGTTTTTACAGCTCATATTTTGGAAATGTTTGAAACTTTGGAGTTTTCCATAAATAGCAGGTTCAGGATATTAAAACAAAACAAAACAAAACAAAACCCCTAACTCACCATTATTATGTCATAATGCAAATAGCTGAGACTAATTAGCCATTGGAAATGTTGCAGAAAGTATAATTAAAATCAGAATGTCCTCCCAAACCATAAAGCCTCTCCACAAAGGTAGGAGGGAAATAAATAAATCAGTTTTATTATTGAATAAGCACTAAATTAGAACGCAATGTGCATCACAGGCAACCTGCTAGGAGATTGCAAAGCTTAACTGACTGAGCTACCCAGGTGCCCCTAATGTATATTTTAAGTGGACTGAGACAGCTTGTATCAGTTAAAATTCCCTGTTCATTTAGTGTGCCTGATTTTTAGCACACCTTTAGCCATACTACATATACTATATATTTAACTTTTACAATTTAATTGCTAGTATAGTTTCATTGCTGTTACATTACTTATCATTTTCTAATTTTATTGTGATATATAGTAATTTCCTAAAATCTTTGACAATATTTTTTAATTTGGTAACTTTTAAATTCTTAACCCAATAGTTGTTCAAGTAATGACAGGTATACGAATATCTGGGACAGGTAAATATCTAGATATCTTTTTTATTAGTTTTTTGTTTTTATTTTTTTGATGCTTATTTACTTTTGAGAGAGAGAGACAGAGCACCAGCAGGGGAGGCGGAGAGAGAGAGAGAGAGACAGAGAGACAGAGAGAGACAGAGACAGAATCTGAAGCAGGCTCTAGGTTCTGAGCTGTGAGCACAGAACCCAACACATGGCTCAAACCACCAACCATGAGATTATGACCTGAGCCAAAGTCAGACACCTAACCGACTGAGCCACTCAGGCACCCCTGGATATCCTACTTCCACATTTAAAGATATAGATTCAATAGGGCTGGAGTAAATCATGTATATCTCTGATTTGAGCTAGCTCTAGTCCCCTGGTGACTTTTGTGCTAGTTACCTACATATACCCTCACTGCTTTTCAAAAAAAAAAAAATCTACTGAATTGTCTTGTAATTTTTTATTCATTTGTAAATATCTGTAACTATTAAGCTATATTGTCTTAGCTTGAAGTTAATATGTAAATGTAAATTCAAATATCACTAGTGTACAAATAATAGGTATGATCTTTATTTTTATTTTGTCTTTTTTAATATCCTTCATAAATTAAAAAAAATTAGAAGTCCATCTCTTTGGACTTTATCTTTTGTTTGTAGTTTCCAGTCTCAAGTACTCTACACCTTTATGCATTTGTAACATCACTAATATTTGAAATGTTACCATAATTTGAAATTTAGCTCTATTTTGCCAAGTGCTGGTCATAAAAGCATTCTAGATACTGTGAGACAGATACTTTTTCCTGCACATCATGGGAACCTGATTATCTATTACAAGGACAAATCTCTACTGCTTATTCCTGGTGAATATCTACTTTGGCAACTATTATCAGTGTTACTGATATGATTACCTTTATACCACCGGGCTCTTTTATGCTCCTCTGAAGTGGAACTCCTTAGTAATTAGAGATGGACAAAGATTTTCTGACACAAAATCAGAAATAGAGACGTCTTTGAGAAATAAATATTCTGTTTCATCATGGCATGTCATTGAAGCTGTTAGTCAGAAGGAAAGAAATCGTCAAGGTAAAGAAAAAATAGATTCCATTCTGCAATGGATTACATGCTATTTTAGTGAATGCTGAGTGCTTTCAGTCACTGTGAGGAAACCTATACCACCACGAAACTCTCAATTAGACCATCCGGGCACAAAATAGTACGGGAAAATACTAGCAGGAAAATATTAACATTAATTCTTGAAGTGTTATATATTAGAAAAGATCAGAGGTGAAGCAGAAAAACAAAGTAATGAGGTCTGGATTTGGCAAAAGTCATTTAATGTTTAAACCTAATTAGACAATGGAAACATTCATATCATTCTACATTTCTGCAAACTTTGCTATATGTATCATTACCCAACAAATCTGTATGGCAGCATGATAAATCAGCCCTTTTATTATGTAGAGTTCTTTCCATAAAAAAAAAATGTATCATTGTCTTGGTGGTACACTATGTTTCCATTGTCTCTTAATTATTCTAGTATTTTGGAGGCTCCACTTGTAAATCCATAAAAATATTTCCCATTCATATGGTAAATATTGTCCAGATTGCTGACCTAGGATTTCTCAGGAAATAAGTAGCTCCAAGAGGAGTAGTTGTGCAAAATCCATTTTCAGTTAAGTGTGGGCAGGAATCTCACAGGAACCAAAGCATCCAGTGAATCTGAACAGAGTGAAAAAACTGTTCTAAATGGAAAGAGGCCAGGGATTGATGGTGTGAGCCTCCCAGGAGAGAAGAACCTAACTGCCACAGGTATATTTGTTTCCTGCCCAAGAAGACTCCCCCCACCTCCACCCCAAAAATGAAGACTATTGATATGTACAGCTCTTTATTTGAAAGATACCTTAGGACACTTCAAATTCAGTGAAACAGTGTTTCAAATTCGGTTAAACAGTGGTTTAAAGCTTATCTCCTCTATACACCCTCAGATGCATGCAGTGAATGTCGCTGCTAACAACAGTAAAGGTGTATATGCGTACTAAAATTTAGAGCTATAATCTGGCACTGTGTAGTTCTCCTGAACCAGAAATTCTGATATCTGTAGGTTACAAATGTCTGTTCTGTGTCTCTTTGATTTATATCTCATCCTCACCCACTGTTCTCTATGCCAATTCTATCACATCTGTTCAGGCCACCTCATCTCAGTGCTGAATGACTCCCTGTAAGAGTCTTACCATCTGATTCCATCTCTAATCAGAATTCCCATTCTCCAAATTATCATATAAAATGTTTCCTCTTTAAAAATCAGACAAACTTTTCACTAGCAATGCACAAGAATATAATTTAAGGTTTTACATTATAACTCTTCATTTTAAATTGTAAAAATTATTTCATAATAATTCTAATTTTGGAAATGTGAAATTCAAACACCCCTACTATTAAAATCAGGACAATTGGTAGTTGACATTATTCCAGTTATGTGGTGTTATGTCCTACACTAAGAGAGTGTGGCCTCAACAGACCAATAGAACAAGTTGTTCTTAATCTCTAATTAATGGCTGAAAACAAGGATTACCATTAATTATTCTAAAAACAAAACCATCCTCTTTACCAATTGTTTTCCAGAATTCCATGGCATATTATCACCAATCCAATACAATAGTTATGTGAAGAGCCAATTTACAACCTTCATCTTGAAGGTTTCAACATAATCACATTGCTTAAATGAGACCACTATAGGGGGGGACAAAAAAAAGAAAAAAAGAAAAAGAAAGAAAGAAAAGAGAAGAAAAGAAAAGAAAAGAAAAGAAAAGAAAAGAAAAGAAAAGAAGATAAAAGAACATTAGGTCAATGATTTGAATGTTTTCCAAATTTAAGATTATTACATACAACCTCCATGATAGAATTTAGGGGTTATGAATACTGATTAATTGCATTATTGGAACAAATAAACTCAGATCTGTTTTCTGAGGAAGATCATATCTTTCAGTTAGGATACTTCCATTCTACCTTGATAACTTTAGGAGGTCTTCTGTTAAGGTCTTAATTTTTTTTGTTGTTTTTTGTTTCGTTTTTTTTTGTTTTTTGTTTTTGTTCCCTGAAAGGACTTACCCTTTCCTGTGCCTCAATGATTACTAAACCATCTATATCTTCCATTAACAGGCATTACAAAATATCCACCCTCCAATTTTTGCATTGTAGAAATTTTGTTTGCCATTCAGTAGAGCCTCATCTTGCCATGTAAAACAACCTTGAACTTCCAAATGTTCCAAATACCAATTTATCAAATGCCTGATGTAATTAATAAAACATGTATGAAGGATTTACTAGAGAGCATATAATCTATCCAATTATCTGAACCTTCTAAATCCCATGACTCTGAGATCCTGACTTGAGCCAAAATCAAGAGTTGGAAATTTAACCTACTGAGCCACCCAGGCGCCCTATGCAGTCATGAATTATTTGAAAAATGCATATGGGAAGAAAAAAAAGTCTATGCAAAAGATAGGACCAAACTTCATATGTCAGACCCAATGCTAAGCTAGTTTTAAAAATCTCATTTATTTCACTTAGCATAACACTCTCTAGTTCCATCCACGTTGCTACAAAGGCCATATTTTAAGTCACACAGAGAAGTAGATATACCATATGTTTTCACTATTATGTGGATCTTGAGAAACTTAACAGAAGACCATGGGGGAGGGGAAGGGGAGAAAAAAGTTACAGAGAAGGAAGGAGGCGAACATAAGAGACTCTTAAAAACTGAGAATAAACTGAGGGTTGATGGGGGTGGGAGGGAGGGCAAAGTGGGTGATGGGCATTGAGAAGGGCACCTGTTGAGATGAGAACTGGGTGTTGCATGGAAATAAATTTGACAATAAATTTCATATTAAAACAATAATATATTAGAAATTAAAAATAAATAAATAAATAAATAAATAAATAAATAAATAAATAAAATCTAGTTTGCCTAAAGAAAAAATCTCATTTAATTCCTACAATGATTCCATGTAGTATAATCTATAATTCCATTTTTAGTGATGAATAAATTGATGCATGGGAAGAAAAAACAAAGGAATATTATATACGATTTTGTAAAACTTTAAAACATTTTTCCTGTCATTTGTAGGAATAAATTAGAGGATATTTTTCAACTTTTCAATCAGCTTCTTTTAAAAAGAGCTCATTTTAGGGCACCTGGGTGTCTCAATTGGGTAATTGTCCAGCCTTTGATTTTGGCTCAGATCATGATCTCATAGATTTTGAGATCCAGTTCCATAATGGGCACCAAGCTGACAGCACAGAGCCTCCTTGGGAGTCACCCTCTCCATCTCTCTCTGCCCCTTTCTCTGCTTACATGTTTGTTCTCTCTCTCTCTCTGTCTCTCAAAATAAATAAACTTTTTAAAAATTATAAAAAGCATCCATTTTTTTCTTGTCCACTTTTGAATTCTCTTTCCAAATTTCATTGGCTTATTTAGGAAAAAAAAAAACCAAAAAAACCCAGAAGTAGACTAAGTTGTTTTCCCCAGAAACAAGGTGCTAATAACCTCTAAATTTTCATTCGTCATACTAAGCCACGATCACACTATTTAATCTCCCAATCATGATTACATGTACATTTTTTATTAAAAAGGTTGTTTTTGTTTAAAATTAAAAAAATAAAAGCAACTCATTTTTTAATATAAAAAAGAATTTTTCTCAGTTCTCAATATCAGAAAATATGTTTTTTTTAATTTAATATGAGTTTTGTTTCTTTTGTGATTAATATTTCTGTTTTGCTTCTGCATCCAGAAGTACCTGAACCTTTACCCTTTAACTGATCATGTTTCCATTTTGGGGAGGCGATTAGAATCAAATTCACAGAACATCTCCAGGAGTAGAAGCATATGATATACAAATCTCTCAGCCTTAGGATTTTCCTATACATTTTTGCAATTCTCTCTCTGACTCATCTCTCAGAGATGACTATTATTGTCACTATTTTACTAAATGAAAATTTTCTAATCACTGCAACATCTTTTGCAGAAAAAGTGGGATCTTGATAAGTGGCAAACAAAGTGAACCAATATATCCAACCCAGAAGAATGCCGCCCCAACAAGAATGAGCTGAGTAACGGGCAGATGGATCCACTGTCTTCTCACACCCACAAGACATCTGATTCTTAGTGACAGCCTCAACTATACTCATTCAGGAAAAGTAATGCCCAGTTCTATATCATAACTTTCGGACTGTCTTTTCCAGGCTTCTGCTGTATTTCATTAGATCTAAAAGTTCTCTCCGGATGGAATTGGAGAGTGTGATGCTAAGTGAAATAAGCCATACAGAGAAAGACAGATACCATATGGTTTCACTCGTATGTGGATCCTGAGAAACTTAACAGAAACCCATGGGGGAGGGGAAGGAAAAAAAAAAAGAGGTTAGAGTCGGAGAGAGCCAAAGCATAAGAGACTCTTAAAAACTGAGAACAAACTGGGGGTTAATGGGGGATGGGAGAGAGGGTAGGGTAGGTGATGGGTATTGAAGAGGGCATCTTTTGGGATGAGCACTGGGTGTTTTATGGAAACCAATTTGACAATAAATTTCGTATATTAAAAAAAAGTTCTCTCTGTTCTGCAAGAGAACATCAAGTCTAAATCAACTGCACCACTTATCACTATTATACTTGGTCAATGGTCAACATATAAGTTTCTTGGGGCATTAGTCCTATAGTTTATTCTTATCTCTTTAGTAATCCACTGGATTTCCATTTCCCTGATGGAGTTTATTCTTCATTCCCTTTCCTCTAACATGGCTGCTATGGACATTGCTTCTTCTGCTCCAATGTCAGTATCTTCAGCTGTACTCTTAACTCTTCTTGTCTGAAAGTTTCTTTTAACTCTATTTCTTAACCAAACACACTGCTTCCTTTTCACTCTACTCAAATAGAGGATCTTTATTTTCTCATGCTCCATATACCTCATGTTGGGATCACTCTATTTCTTATTCCCAAACTATTTCTTCTCAATCTTCTTGCAAAATTCAGGATTTTTTGATGATTGTGCCATCTTGATATACATCTCTTTATAGCTCTTCATGGTGTAATAATCATCCTCTTTTACAGATATTATCTGTGTTCATGTACTGTCTTCATACCTGACCTACAGAATCCCTCTCCATCAAGATGCCTTCAAATACTTGATAAATATTATCATCCCCTAGAAACTACTTTCTCTCTTACATTTTTGTCACTCATCCTATGATCACATCCTGGATCATTGGGAACAAAAACATCTTTGAGGTTACTGTGTTAAACATCTTAATCTCTAACCATAGCCTTTTATCATCAAGGCGAGAGCCTTTCTTTTATATACAACTGATATTCATGGACCATTTATTTTTGTTATTTTAACTTCCTTGCCCTTCCATCATTTTTAACTTTCCAAGAAATACCTATTTATGTTTAAAATCTATGTAACTTCTCTAAGCCTGCATGTATACAATCAAAAGCTGATGGAAAAAATCAAATAGGCACTACTATTCTGTACACTTAGTCACCAATAACAACTAGTTCTTAATCACACATTATTTTTTATGATCCTCAAGGAACTTGGTTCTTTATCCACTGTTCATAAGCATTTCAAGTCATTTCAAATTAGATCGTATTTTCTCTTTCTTTTCCTCCCTAAAACTTACGTACTTCATATGTAGAAGAACAAATAAAATCCATAATATAGTAATTGCCCCAAATTCTCATACCCAGATTCATAATTTCAGCTTTCCTACCTTCCCTCTGCTACAATGAATATGTGTCACTTTGATTAAAGCACAATAAATACTTCTATCTACACTATGATTTACCCTTCCCATCTCCTTTTAGGAAACTTCACTGTCATTTGTCTCTTTTCCTAGAACATAAAATCTTTATTTCTACTCTCCTTGAAACAATTTTTTTAACTTTTAAAAAAATGTTTACTTATTTTTAGAGAGAGAGAGAGAGACAGAGAGAGACAAAGTATGAGAGGGGAAGAGGCAGAGAGAGACAGAGACACAGAATTCAAAGCAGACTCGAGGCTCTGAACTGTCAGCACAGAGCCCGACGCAGGGCTTGAACTCACAAGCTGAGCTAGATTCGAACACTTAACCAACTGAGCCACCCAGGTGCCCCAAAACAAATTATTTAAAAGTCCTTCTAACTGTCGAATGAAATCGTGGGAAATGAAGTGATGTACCTCCAGTATAACCTTTAATTCAAAATCTTTTAAAAAATAGAAATATATATGTATATATAAATGACTCATAGATATCAAAATGAGCCTCCTATATTCTAGAATTATGGAATTTTACACTGGAAAAATTAGGCTATTTGATATCTTATTGACGATCTTATTTTAGAGATAGAAATATTTTTCAATTACATAATTCCATAACAATAGAGCTATGCTTATAACACACGTGTGCTTTTTTGTTCTTTTTATTTTCACTAATTCAAAACTATGTTACCTAGCTTAGTATTCTTTCCTCATTTGCCTAGCTTTTTGTAGTGGTAAAGAATATTGTCTTTAAAATCAGACCACCCTGCGATTAAACCCTAGCTCATACAATAAGAGCTACTGTACAATGAATATTTCTAAGGCTTACTATACTAATAGTTATATTGCAATTAAATAGTGGCTCTCATAAGATTGTTGAACATTTTAAATGTAATCCTGCACACAAAACACTTGCTTGTTTATTCATAAGAAATACCAAGTAAATGTCAGTTATTCTCATAATAATTATTACCACCAAATCTTATTTAACCAATTATTCACCAAATAATCTCATTTATAGCAGGTAAGTATTATTTTCTATCAGACATCCAGGTTTACCATCAATTTTCCATTTGTTTGCAAATATTTATAACATTTATTGAGAATCTACTATATCCCAGCAACTTTGAAAATTGATGACAATTCAAAGACAAGAAAATTGACAAAGGTGTGAAGTCATTTGGGGCAGAGATTTTCATTTTTATCTCCATATCAGCATTCCCCCTAACATTCATGGTATTTCTTTATGGATCATACTTTCTTCTGTCTTCTAGGGTTAGACACCACCTATTCTATTATTTTAAAGACAATCTCCTCTGTGGAATTCTCTTTACCACTGCTAGTCCATACAGTACCTTCATTACCTAAAGGCATCGTTAAGTTATTCATAATGAATTTCTGCATAATGAATTACCACAAATTTAGTGGTTTAAATCAACACCCATCTGTTACCTCAGTTTCCAAGAGTCAGGAATCCAGGCATGAATTAATTCGGTACTTTGCCTCAGGAAGGATCTCTGATACCTGAATCAAGGTATCAACCCGAGCTGGGAATTCTCCTAAGGCAAGTCGGAAGAAAGACAGGTTCCAACCTAACATGGTTACTGGCAGGATTCAGTTCCGTACAGTCTTCTATAGTGCAAGACTTATTATTTTGGTAGCTATCAGCCAGAGGTCCCCCTCGCTTCCTAGCTGTATCCTACCTCTGTTCTACCTAGCTGTGTCGTACCTCCGTCCTACCTACGTTGGACAAAGGTAACCTTCAATTCCTTATCACACGGGCCTCTCAACCATGGCCATTTGCTTCCTCACAACATGAAAACCAAAAAGGCAATAGAGTGAGTCCCCTAGCAAGATAGAAGTTACAAATTATGTCATGCAATATTGAAGGCAATATGACATAACCTTTGTGATAGTCTACTGGTTAAAATAAGTTCACGGGTCTTGACACTTCTCAAAGAGAGAAAATGTAACAAGGTCGTGGGTACTAGAATTTGGGGATCATTGGACAGAAGGCACTGTCCACACATACTGCTATGCATTGATTTATAATTTTATAAAATATTATTGTTTCAAGAAAATTGAATGTGAGTTATTGGAGGGCATATATTTTTTATATGTTTTGTGATATATTTGGTAACTCATTTGAAATTGGATGACTTACTATATTCCAGTGTAGATTGGTAGAATTTGAATTTAACATTTTTAGGGGGAGAAAACTGGCTGAAGCAATGCTCTGTAGACCTTTCACAGGGTCTATAATGTGTTTATTTTCTCAAATTAATGAATAATAAGCCAGGCCAGTTTAGTGGAACCTTGAGAACTGTTTGAGAATAAATTTACCAGACCAAGCATCCTATTTAAAAAGAATATATTACATGTAATTCACCCACAACTCCCTCTCATTTTATGTGACATTTAAGCTTTTTTTGGTTTCTGGCTATCAAAGTTAATTGTTTTCCTTATTCCAGATTCAGGGCATCTGCTATGTCACTAGGTTCTGTTGACTGCAATATAAAATTTTCAGCCTGAGTTATCTAAGTAATTGTATAAGAGAATAAGTAAGAAGATAATTAATAAAGTATAAGAACTAGACAGCTATCCCTCTTAATATTATTTGTGGAAGCTCCAGACAGACTGCTGTTTGACCTTCTTAAATGAGCAGCTTGCTTTCAACACCCACAACTGATGTACATACATGATCACTTGGCTGTCAATACTCGGAACCATCTGTTAAGATGGCTGCAGTCCTGCTCTCAAAATGGTGTTCCAGTTTAGACTGCAGGTGCCAACTAAGTATATTGGCAGCCTGAAATTCTGAAAATGCTTCCTCTCGTTCTGCAGAAAGCAATGCCACATTAACACCCACATGGCTTCTTACCTCCACACCACCTGTTCATTATTTTTATGCCAAAAATATCCATGAGGAAGGCCAATAGTGAACAGTTGATGAAACTACTCTGGGCACCAATGGGATATGACAAAGTACAACATGCTGTCCTGGTTTTAAAAGCGACTGTATGGATTGTAAAAGCACAGAAATGTAGACATGAAAAATTATAGCACTCCAAGATAATTTTAAGAATAATGGATCTGAGAGTATAAGGTATTCAATACAACATTATCCTTATTATTCTTCTTGTTGGTGGGGAATAACTGCTTGCAAAAAATCACAAGTCTATGGAAATTCTCTTACTTATATACAGTGGTCCTACATTGTGTACCTGTGTGTATGTGCACACACATTGTACCCAAGTGCAAATCTTTTTTTTCAGCAAAATTACAAAAGAAGTGGAAAAATATAGAATAAGACAAACAAATACATTGGAGTTCAATGATTCTAGCATTATTTGACTTTGTGAAGGAGAATACCTATCGAAATTTATCCCTAGTGTTCTCTTCAATTCCTTCTTCTTCATATTCCATTTTCAAGGCCATGATAATTATGGGTGGCTATTATTTCCTGGAATGTAAAAGTCTCTGCTTTAGCATAGATAAAGGGGCAAGAAAACAAACAAACAAAAAAAAACTACCCTCTGCAGTTATTTCATAACTTCTCTACAAAAATTGCCAAAGTTATTTTGTTCTCAATTCTCAAACTTACTTTGCCTCACATTTCATACAGTAAAAGCCATTCATCAAACAGTAATCACTACTTATTCCAGTACCAAATCTACAAATTTACCTTAATTATCCACTACTTCCTTCCTCCTCTTATTGTGCTTTTTCTATTATTTCAGGAATGACTTTCATTAAATACCTCCTTGTAACACAAAATAAAATTGTCCTGACCCGATATCCAGCTCCCACCATAGAAACTTCCTGAAAGAGTGGTGTCCCGTGATGTCTCTGCTTGGCGACCTTGCTTCTTACTCTCAGTCTATTCCAATCATGATTTGGCATATAGCACCTGAACAAAGCTGTTCTTATTAACGTTTTCTGGCATTCCAAGTTTCTAAGTCTAATAAGTGTTTTTCTTTTCTCATCTCACTTAACCTCTCACAACATTCAACATTTTACATTCTACATTAAAATACATTGGCCTCCCCCCCCACACACACACACACACACTTACATTACCACTACAGGCCATGCCTCTGCCATTCCTTCTCTGATGGCTTTATGGGACTCTTCTATTCTATGCCTCCTCTAACTGGTAAAATTCCTTAGGAATCAGAATTGAATAGACCTTGTTTCAAAAGTTAAAATTTCGGGGCCTGGCTAGCTCAGGTGGTAGAGCATGAGACTCTCGATCTCAGGGTTGTGAGTTCAAGCCCCATGTTGGGTATAGAGAGTACCCAAAAATAAAAAATTAAAAAAAAAAAAAGTTAAAATTTCATGGTTTAAGCAGCCCCATCATTTATGTGACTCCCAATATAAATTGGAGGTTAACTCTCAAATTCACATTTTTCCCTGTGAATCTCCTCTAAGTTTCAGATAGGCATGTTTATTTGTATTTGTCATTTCCAACTGGATGCCCATTTTTCTGGGAGAAGAGTGGTGCCCTTGGTGACCTAATAGTTAATACTTCCGTAGACATAGGTTTGGAGAAAGCCACTACCTGGAATGTATTTGTCACCAATCTTCACCAAGGCTAACTCATACTCATTTTTCCAGTCTCAGCTTTACACTCTCGTATTCAAAAAGCACAGTTTGATTGTTTACTTTTATTCCAGTTTACTGTGTGCCTCCTTCATAGGTTATCTTATCATGACTGTGCTGTGAGATTTGTTCCTTTCTGTATGGCTGAACCCAGTACATGCCATGCTACATGTTAGAGTCTCGGGACATAAAGTTTTAAATAAATATAAAGAGCTTAAATAGTTTAAAATAAAATTAATATATGTTACTTCAAACTCAGTTCTGGTCCCCAGATGAAGGAAGAGTGGAAGAAGAATATTTAGCTGTGTAAGAAAAAGTCAATGAGTGAGGAGAAAATGCCTCATGTTTCTTAATAAAGTATTACAACATACAAGCTCCGTATGTTTTTCTCTACCATTTCAGTGTTATTTATTTGATACTTCATCGTATGATTTAATATATTCTTTTACATATTGTCACATACAGAATTTCATTTTTCTATTTATTATTTTCTGTTTTAATATATTTTGAAAATATTTATCAGGATGCATTCTGATTTTAAGATGTAAATAAATTTTTGAAATCAAGTGTAATTTACATAAAACTGTCTCTCTTTGGCTGTAATTCTGATGCAAGAGATAACATTAATTATTATTAATTTAAAAAGTAGAATATGGCAAAGAGGCAGATATTTGATACATTGTTAAAACATGTCAACAAGAGGCAGTAATGGTCTGCCTGATTTTAAATAGGTGACTTTTGGGGTGCTTGGCTGGCTTGCTTAGTGGGTTAAGTGTCTGACTCTTGATTTCTGCTCAGATCATAATCTCTCAGTTAGTGAGACTGAGCTCCATGTTGGGCTCTGTGCTACCAGGGCAGATCCTGCTAGGAATTCTCTCTCTCCTTCTCTCTACCCCTCCCCTACTCATTCACCACCCCCCACCCCCGCCGCCAAAATAAATAAATATTAAAAAAATAAAATAAAATATGTGACTTTATTCAGGAAAATACATCAGTGGCTATTCTCATAGCATCATGAAAGAAAAGCTTTATGTCAATCATGACTGGTGCAAAATACCATCCAAATTGGTAGAATTAAATGTTCATGATTAATATGTGAATCCTAGCCTATAATTTAGTCCAGTAGATGAAGAAATTTTCTTAAAAATATAAAGTGGAGAAGAGAAAACTTTACTCTGCCTTCTAAATATTCAAGAGACTACAGTGAGAAATTATGACTGAAAATTTCATCATATTCTTTTTCTATTATTTGTGGTGCATAAACAGTAAGCAAGATGAGGAATGCTAGGTCAAAGAGGTAGAAGAATTAGCTATTGAGATGGACTTTGATTCTAACCAGTCATAGAACAAAGCCAAGCCACTTAAACATTTAGTATCTTAATATCCTCATTTGCAAAATAAAACTGATGATGAAACTAATGATTTCTGACACAATTGGTGGCCAAAATCCCTTATTAGGTGAAAATCGTAGACCCACAGATTCAATAAGCTAAACAAAATGCTAATATAGTTAAAACTAATCTACATTGATGGAAAACAGATACTAAATAGATACCAAGCCACCCCTGGCAAGGAGTGTTTATGACATTGACTGCAAATGAAGTAGGAGGAAATTTTCAATTCCATGAAAATATTCTGAAAGCTATAGGAGTAGTTTCCATACAAGGGGGTATATTTCTCCGAACTTGATGTATTCCTTGGTTAACATAGATTATTTTATTATGTATATATTATACCTCAATAAAGTTGAAGTAAAAAGCAGGGTGTGCGTGCGTGAATCATTTAAGTGGTAATGGGAAGCACTCTGAATATGAAGAATTTTGTTAATAGAACTTTTTTCATAGTTAAGTCTTGGTAATTTAGTATGTCTTTAAATTATCATACTCAGGGGCGCCTGGGTGGCTCAGTCGGTTAGGCGTCCGACACGGGCTCAGGTCATGATCTCACGGTCCGTGGGTTCGAGCCCCGCGTCGGGCTCTGTGCTGACAGCTCAGAGCCTGGAGCCCATTTCAGATTCTGTGTCTCCCTCTCTCTCTGCCCCTCCCCTGTTCATGCTCTGTCTCTCTCTGTCTCAAAAATAAATTAATGTTAAAAAAAAATTAAAAAAAAATAAATTATCATACTCAAAATGCACCTATAGTTCATAAATAAGTGAAGTCAGCTTTCGTTCCAGAATTATTACCAACACCATCATTCTCTCATAAAGCCAAATTGTGCAATGATCGATTTTCAAATGCTGAATAGGTTTAGCTGGGATTAAGTGAGTTTATTGTCCAGAAAGGATTTTTTCTCTATGTTGGCTTAGCACTTTTTTTCACAATTAACTAATTCCACTAAACCATATTACTTTATAAACAAATGGATATTTAACATATTTAGCATAAGGCTACATGATGTAGAATTATAAAGAAAAAATCCATGTGGATGCTAATAAAAGAACACAGTAGTTAATACAAAAAAATGGGAACACTGAATTCTGAATGTGGCTATATGAATCTGAACTAAATAAAATTTTTCTGAGATGTAATTTCTTCAAGACCTACATGCCTGAGAGCAAAATCTAAGTCTATGATCATTCCTATGGTCAGATATAAACCAGCCTGTTTGCGATTGGAGTTCTAGTGTAAATGAAAACAAGATCTTAGATATTTATTGGGTAAAGTTACAAAGGCAGAGAAGATGTTAAACCAGACTTTTGAAGAAAAAATGACGAAGTGTGAATTTAACATCCATCTTCAAAGATACAACAAGATACTGGATGCATGTAAGATAGAGTTGAAAAAATGAGCAAATTTATGTGTAATTGAAGATTGCTAGTAAATTTTATAATTGATGATCAAACTGCACAGGAAATATTTTTTATTAAAATTTTAAAATAGATGTCTCTTACCTAGGACTCCATCCACAGCTGGCATTGAATCTGACAAGGTTTGACTGGTAGTTTATGTCTAGTACTGTTTAAAGTTCAAAATATAAACCAGATTCTCTCTCATGTTCCCTTTCAGGCCATATATTCTGTGGGTTTGTGAGTTTCTTTGTGTATTACCATGTAGTGTGATGTTTATCACAGTGCCTAGGTACAACAGAGATCTTTTCCATGAAAATACACAGACGTAGATTAACTTGCCAAGGTCCTAGAACAGGTTTGTGGCAGAACTAGGATTAAAACTGCCCAAGTTCTTGACCAGTTACAACAATCTCATCGTACGCTTTTGTAAGTTTGTAGCCTGGATGTGTAAGATAATTTATATTTGAGCTCACAAGCTCAGAATCAAGGTGACCCAGATCCATTTTAAAACTGGCAAGAAAAGAGTATTTTTTAAACTTAAAAACAATTAAGACGTGATGTTTTTAATTGAATAAAAACTGCTAAAACATTGAAAGATGAAGTAAAACTAATTTTAGAAGTTCTAATTTAACCTTTATAATGTGCCATATGAAAACTTGAAGGTTTGCTTAAATATAAGAACGTGTGATATATTTTCTTAGTCTGTTCACGCGGTGGTGAAAGAGTACCATACACTGGGTGGCTTAAACACAACAGAAATGTGGGTGCCTGGGTAGCACAGTTGGTGAGGCATCTGACTTCGGCTCAGGTCATGATCTCACAGTTCATGAGTTCAAGCCTTGTGTCCAGCTCTGTGCTGACAGCTCAGAGTCTGGAGTCTGCTTTGGATTCTGTGTCTTCCTCTCTCTCTGCCCCTCCCCTGCTCACACTCTGTTTCTCTCTCTCTGAAAAATAAACATTAAAAAAATAAAATTAAAAAATTAAAAAAAAAAAACAGAAACCTATTTCTCACCATTGTGGAGTCTGGGGGAAGTTTGAGATCAAGGTACCAGAAAATTCAGTGTCCAGTAAGGGTCTGCTTCCAGGTTCGTAGACATCTGTCTTCTTGCTGTGTCCTCACATTGTGGAAAGGATGAGAGAACTCTCTGGGGTCTCTTTTATAAAGGCACTAACCCCACTTATGAAGGCCCCACCTTCATGACCTCATAATTTCCAAAAGCCTCTACTTTTAAATTGGCAATTAGGTTGTAATATATGTACATATGCAATTGGGGAGAAATGAACATTTAGTGCATAACATATGAGAAAAGCAATACTTGTTTTATTTTATTTTCTTATGAATATAATTTATTGTCAAATTGGCTTCCATACCACACCCAGTGCTCATCCCACCAAGTGCCCTCCTCAATGCCCATTACCCATTTTCCCTCTCCCCCACCCCCTCTCCACCCTTAGTTTGTCCCCTGTATTTAAGAGTCTCTTATGGTTTACCTCCCTCCCTCTCTGTGACTTTTTTTTTCCCCCTTCCCTTCCCTCATGGTCTTCTGTTCAGTTGCTTAAGATCCACATAGGAGTGAAAACATATGATATCTGTCTTTCTCTGACTGACTTATTTCACTTAGCATAATACCTTCCAGCTCCATCCATGTTGCTGCAAATGGCAGGATTTCATTGTTTCTCATTGGCAAGTAGTATTCCTTTGTATATATAAACCATATCTTCTTTATCCACTCATCAGTTGATGGACATTTAGGCTCTTTCCATAATTTGGCTATTGTTGAGAGTGCTACTATAAATTTTTGGGTACACGTGGCCCTATGCATCAACACTCCTGTATCCCTTGGGTAAATTCCTAGCCCTGCTATTGCTGGGTCATAGGGTAGCTCTATTTTTAATTTTTTGAGGAAACTCTATACTGTTTTCCAGAGCAGCTGCACCAGTTTGTATTCCCACCAACAGCGCAAGGGGGTTTGCGTATCTCCACATCCTTGCCAACATCTATAGTTTCCTGATTTGTTCACTGTAGCCACTCTGACCAGTGTGAGGTGGTATCTCAGTGTGGCTTTGATTTATATTTTCCTGATGATGAGTGATATTGAGCATTTTTTGATGTGTCTGTTGGCCATCTGGATGTCTTCTTTGGAAAAGTGTCTATTCATGTCTTGTGCCCATTTCTTCACTGGATTATTTGCTTTTCAGGTGTTGAGTTTGTTAAGTTCTTTATAGATTTTGGATACTAGCCCTTTATCCGATATGTCATTTACAAATATCTTTTCCTGTTCCATTAGTTGCCTTTTAGTTTTGTTGGTTGTTTCCTTTGCAGTACAGAAGTTTTTTTATCTAGATGAGGTCCCAATAGTTCATTTTTGCCTTTAATACTCTTGCCTTTGGAGATGTGTCGAGTAAGAAATTGCTGCGGCTGAGGTCAAAGAGGTTGTTGCCTGCTTTCTCCTCTAGGGTTTTGATGATTTCTTGTCTCACATTTAGGTCTTTCATCCATTTTGCGTTTATTTTTGTGTATGGTGTAAGCAAGTGGTCTAGTTTCAATCTTCTGCATGTTGCTGTCCAGTTCTCCCAGCACCATTTGTTAAAGGGACTGTCTTTTCTCCATTGGATGCTCTTTCCTACTTTGTCAAAGATTAGTTGGCCATACATTTGTGGGTCCAATTATGGGTTCTCTATTCTATTCCTTTTGTCTATGTGTCTGTTTTTATGCCAATACTATATTGTTTTGATGGTTACAGCTTGGTAGTAGAGGCTAAAATCTGGGATTGTGATGCCTCCTGCTTTGGTTTTCTTTTTCAAGATTGCTTTGGCTGTTCAGGGTCTTTTCTTGTTCATACAAATTTTAGTATTTTTCCTCTAGCTCTGTGAAGAATCCTGGTGTTATTTTGATAGGTATTGCATTGACTATGTAGATTGCTTCAGGTAGAATTGACATTTTAACAATATTTATTCTTCCGATCCATGAGCATGGAATGTTTTTCCAAGCAATACTTATTTTAAATAAATAACTAGTTTTATGTGGTTTAGATTGCACAAATGTGCAAAGTAAAAGGAACGTGCATTTGTAAACTATGTAGAAATATACCTCACCCATAGGAAGTAGCAATTTGATCTGATAGCAGAATGACTTATTAGAAATGCAGGCTGTATTCCATAGGCAATAGAGATTTCAAATATGCAAGTGGTCTAATTGGATTTTGCCAGCAGTATTAAGAATGAACTAGCAAGGCTAATTTTCAGGGCTATAGAGAAACAGTTAGGACATTAGTGCAATTATCCAAGTGAGGAATGCTGAGGAATATATAGAATTTGTGACAGTTGCAATATTGAGAGTAAGGAGCTCGGAATTAAGTGTGACGTTTCAGAGACAAAATAAGTGATCATTTTGATTGAGAAAATAAGAATATTGAAGAGGATAAATGACTGAACAATGATATCAAGGTTTTTGGCTTGAACACTTTGAAAAATGGTGACATGATGTGCCTCTGGATGTCTTATTAGAAAATGAAAGACATTAAAGAGGAAAAGACAAATCTATTTAGAAAAGAAGGTAATATATTTAGCATTTATAAGTTGAATTATAGTCTGCACGTATATTTACATTAATTTTTGGCAAGCAGTTTCAGACAGAATAAGTACATCCAGAATAAATGCTTGGAGCTTACATAGGAGTCATTCATATAGAGATTAGAATAAGTCATATAACAAAAATTGTATACTATAAACATTGATTTCAGAGGGGGAAAAGGAGATAGGTAGAGCAAGCAGGAAACTGAACCATGAAGAAAAACTAGATCTAAAAGATATATCTCAAATATTTAATGGAGAGAGTTGTTATTAAAAGACTTTGGATACGGATAGGAGAAGAATATGATGGCTGGCAAAATTTGTAACTTTTCCTTCTTCCAAAAGTGCAAATATAGCACATTTTTGCTAATAATATCCCCAGTCAGTTGAATACTGAATGCATGCTGTAGTCGAGGAAAGAAGTAATGAGGATCAGGACAAAGAAGTACTCACTATTCTAGTGATTCCTTGCCTGGGAAAAGCCCTCCATTAACATAAAGTTTCTATTTTTTTTTCCATCCCTCATTTATTCCTTACATAAAAAGTTGAAATGCTTGGCCTGATTAGTGCATTTCTGACAAGGAATTGGACATGTGTAATTTACTGCCATTCCACTATGTGGTATCTGCCCACCTGCCTACATGCATCCCCAAGAGTAAGGATTGTGACGAAGAAAAGCCACCTGAGTGAATACAACATTGGTCTTACTGTGGGATTAACAATAAGGAGCTTCATGGGTATGGGACATTAGAGACTTGGGAAGAATTTAGACTTCTGAGGAGTACTTTATTAGTGGAATTTTTCTTTAAAAAAATGTTTATTTATTTTTGAGGAGAGAGAGCACACATGAGTAGGGGAGAGGCAGAGAGGGAGGGGGACAGAAGATCCAAGCAGGCTCCACGCTGTCAGTGCAAACTTGATGTGAGACTCCATCTTATGAACCATGAGATCCTGACCTGAGCCGAAGTCAGATACTTAACTGACTGAGCCACCCTGGCCCCCCATCAGTGGAATTTTTCATAGTTGGTGCTATGTACTTTTTAAAAAACAACTTTACTGAGATATAATTTAAATATCATAAAATTAACCTTCTTAAAGTATGCAATTCGAAATTTTTTTTTATATATTTACAGAGTTGTGCAAGTGTTAACACAATCTAATTTTAGAGCATTTTCATGACCCCCCAAAAGACACCTTGTATCCACCAGCATCCTTTCCCATTCCTCTTCTCAGCCCTGACAACCACATTTTGTGCTTTTTTTTTCTTTCCCATTTAAGTACACAGTAAGTCACATTTTGCCATGAGAATGAATTTTGATAGATACGTGAATATGCTAACTGTCCATGTGGGCAGTTTCTGGTCTTTGGAAGTTTCTTACAGCATTGATTCTGCATAGGAATGGCAGATGATATGGTGGAAGCAAAAAATAAATAAATAAATAAATAAATAAATAAATAAATAAAAATAAAAGTTTGGATATAATAAAGTTGAGAACTTACCCGCCTTTTGCCAAGAGACCAGAGGAGAAGAAAGGGGACGGGAGGGGAGGGGAGGAGAGAGAGAGCAAAGATCTAAGAAAACAGGTGATCTATGCAATCAATGCATCTGAATAAAACGAACTAGAAGAAGGAGAATATAAAAAAATAAAGAAAAATATCCTAGGAAATGATATGAATATATTGTATTTTGTCAAAACCAGAGCAGAATTCCTGCATGTCTATTAGAACACCTAAAATAAAAATAGCAGTATTGCAAATACTGGTGACGTTGCAGAGACATTAGTAATATTATGTATATAATAGCAATATTTATGTATGTAATACATCCACAGACATGGACACTGGATTAGTGGACAAGGAAAGGCAGTAGAAGTGAATACAAAAGAGCCCAAGCAAGTTTTTTTGTGGTCATGGGATAGTCCAGTGTCTTGACTGTGCCGGTGGTTACACAAATCAATATAAGGCATAAAAATGCACCGACTACACACACTATAAAAACTGTGCAAGTTAACTGAAATGGTAAAATCTGTAGAAGGCTGTAGTCTAGCTAGCAATAATATACCAGTGTCAGTTTTGTAGTTTTGATGTTGTGCTACAGCTACATAAGATGTCACCATTTGGGGGTAGCCAGGTGAAGGTTACCTGGAATGCTATGAGCAATACTTGAAACCTTTTTGTGGATCTATAATTGTTTTCAAATAAAAATTATAAACATTGGAGGAGAGGACCTTCTTTTTTTTTCTTTTTTTTTAATTTATTTTGAGAGAGACAGAGACAATGTGAGCGAGCGGGGGAGGAGCAGAGAGAAAGAGGGAGAGAGAATCCCGAGCAGGCTCCATGTTGCCAGCACAGAGCTCAATACAGGGCTCCACCTGGCAAAACTGAGACTGTGACCTGAGCTGCAACCGAGAGCCAGACACTTAACCCACTGAGCCACCCAGGTGCCCTGGAGGAGAGGAATTTCTAGATGGAGAAGTTTTGTCATGCATCCAATCCACAAGGAACCTATAAAAGAACCCAAACAAAGACAAATACACGTGAAACTGAATATTATCAGAATAAAGGGAAAATTCTTAAGGATTTCTGAATGGAAAAAATGCCAGTATAAAAAGGATAAATTATAGGAAATTCACAGATTTCTCAAAACCAAACTCACATCGCCAATAGACCAGTCTCTTCAATATTGTCACAATGAATTCCAATCTTGAATTCTGTATGTGGTAAACTAGAAAATAAGTGTGCAAGTAGAATAAACATATTTGGAAAATTAACCATCTCAAAATTTCCCTTTTTTCTGTCCTTTCTTAGGGAGTATATGAACAAGCCCAACAATAATTAGAAAGGCACAGGATCCTGGAAAAAGTGAATCCAATTTAGAATATAAGAGAGGGAAATCCCTAGAACAATGACCAAAAAAAGTCAAAGGACAACAGTTGTGCAATTTTCCTAGAAAATCACAAGTCCAGTTTGGAATGAGAGGGTGAATAACTCTAGGAAAGAAGTTTCATAGAGACAGATAACACGTAGATTTACTTGTTGCGAAATTGTTTTTGAGAGGTGTTTTACCAAGTTGTTGGAAGTTATATTAAGGTTTTACAGAACAATTAGATTGGGGGGAGGGGGAAGCCAAGCAGGTTTAAATAATGAGAACATTGGCAATTGATGCTTAGAAAAATAAAAAGTTACGGGAAAACAAGTGTGATTCAAATATGCTACTCACTTATCATTGAGTAATATTTGCATAGTTGTAAGCGGTCTCCAACTGAAATATAATTGTATCGCAGATGATACCAATATATTAAAAGAACTTTGGTAAAAAAACTGAGGGTGAATGAGGGGCCATATAAGTGTAAATAGTAATCATTCATAGAAAATCAGTAGATAGTAACAATAAGTAAGATCAAAAACATATGGAGCCTGTTACAAAGAAAAACAGAGGGAGATAAAACTAAAAATGTTGAAAAGTGAGCTCAACAGAGTAGCAAGTGGCTAAAGAAATTATGTATTGGAGATAGCACTGTTTTGTTTTAATTCTAGGTTTTACAGACCATACTATTTAATATCATGTGCAATTATCATTTTCATAAAGATATTAAGAGATACAATCTTTTTAGTTAACAGAAGTGGCATGCAATTTTCCACATTTTGAGTTTTTTGAATAAAGTGATATCTTAACTACCTCTACTAGTTACAAAAAATAAAATAAAGATAATTGGCTACAAAGACATTTAAAAAAAAAAGAGCTATATATAAATTCTGAGCGTAAGGTAGATTCATGAAAAATGTGCTTCTTTGTTAGGAACAGAAATACTTTAGCCAGAGGAGAAAGGTTAAAAGGAAGGTGGAGAAGGGAAGTAGTTTCTTGAACAATCATTATGGGAGGGAGACTACAGCTAAAAGTGAACACAAGTAACCAAAATTTTGTTTTAATTTTTGTTAATGTTTTTATTTATTTTTGAGAGAGAGAAAGAGACAGAGTGCCAGCAGGGGAGGGTCAGAGAGAGAGGGAGACACAGAATCCGAAGTAGGTTCCAGGTTCCGAGCTGTCAGCACAGAGCCAGACGTGGGGCTCCAACTCATGAAAGGAGAGATCATTACCTGAGCCGAAGTCGGACTCAACTGACTGAGCCACCCAGGAGCCCCTGTAATCAATTTTTTTTTTTTTTTATATAGGCAGGAGATGATCATTAACATGCAAGGTTGTGCCTGAGTGATACTAACTTCATATATAAGGCTGAAGGTAAAGGAGAGGAGTGAATGAGGACCAGTTTTGTTTAGTGTCAGTGAGAACAAGAGTGATGTATTGCAATAGCTTCTGAAGAACGGAAGATAATTTCTGCCACAGGACACACAACGCTTATCTGATATATTTAATGATAGGTAGATTTTGGAAACTAAAATCAGGTCATCCTAGAATAGAACTTTCTTAGCAAAGATCTTTTAGTGCCAAAAAGCATTTACCCATTCAATCTCGGTCTAAGACCAGGTCCTCTTACAAGCTTTTAAGATAAACTAGTAGTGGTGATGGGCAGATAATCTGGAAGCTCAACAGATTTATGTATGTATGTACTTATTTGTGTTTGTTTGTTTTTAATTTCTTGTGTGTTGATGCTCCTCCCTGCGTCCTCTCTCCGCAGCTCCAACATGGCAGCACAGGGTACTAGGCACTCATGGCCAGTCCCCAGGAATGATAGCGCCCCCTGTCACTGCTGCTGTATTGTATTGGCCAAAGTAGCACTGATTCACTGTGGTGGAGTAGATTAGACTCCACCTCTTGGTGGGCAGTGTGGCACGTGTACAAAAGGAAAAGAATTTATGGAAGGCCATCTTTTTAGATAAACCAATTGTGGTTGTCTTGGTCTTTTTTTTTTTTTTTAGACCATTTTTAAATTACTCATAATTTTACAAATAAGTGATTAAAATGCATCTTCCCTAATGAACTTTGAAAATTGCATGAGTAGTGATTGAGAATAGTCTGCAAACTATAATATGGCTCAAACTCAGGGAGTTTTTATAAAATAAAATAAAATAAAAAAACACAAACAGGACTTACAAACACGACTATTTGAACAGGGACATCACAAGGAGAAGAAAAACAGCCATAACTGAAGTGAGACTATTTTGAGTCCATTCTTAAATTAGAAAGTGCTAGGGGGCACCTGTGTGGCTCAGTCAGTTAAGCTTGAGAACCTTGATTTCAGCTCAGGTCATGATCTCAAGGGTCAAGGGTTGTGAGATCAAGACAACATAGGGATTGGGATTCTCTTTCTCCCTCTCTCTCTGCCCCTCCTCTGCTCCCACACACTCTCTCTCTTTTCCCCTCCTTTGCTAACACTGTCTTTCAAAATAAATAAATTTTAAAAATTAAAAGAAAAACAATAAAGAGCCAAATTTTAAAAAGAAAGAAAGAAAGAAAAAGAAAGTGCTAGAGGTTGAGAAAATAAGCCCAAAGTGAACTAGTAAATATGTAATAACTGACTTCCTGGAGAAAAAAAAATAGCATTCCGATTTGTAATATTTGCAGTTTTTCTACGTGTATGTATTACAGTCCCACCATGATGGGTTTCACTTTTTAAAAAAATGTTTATTTATTTTTTGAGAGAGAGAAAGAGAGAAAGAGCTGAGAGGGACATAGAGAGAGAGGCAGAAAGTGGTTCGGAAGCGGGCTCTGAGCTGACAGCAGAGATCCCCATGTGGGGCTCTAACTCCCAAACCACGAGATCAGACCTGAGTTGCAGCCCAGTGCTTAACTGACTGAGCCACCCAGTCACCCCCACCAGCGTGGGTTTTAAGCTAGCAATCTGCCTATAAAATTTTGTAAAAATAGAACAATGAGATGTCCTGAGCTAACATGAGTCAGCAGTAGCATACGGCTACAATGACACCTATAGTAGATATTTAGGCAAATGGTTCGTGTAAAATTAAATACTGTCTATTACTGTATATAAGTGTATACATATATTTCATCTTTTCAGTACATTTTTTTAATCATCAAAAAAAGTCTCTGGAGATTTCCTAAGTACCTATGACAATATTGTAAGAAATTTTATATAGAGAGATATGGACTGTGTAGATGACAATAAAAATAATGTTCACTTGCCCAGTGAGTTTACAGTTAACGTAGTGAATTTTAAACCACATTTACGGTAATTCCCATGAGTTGAGTTGTTTGAATATTAAAAAAAATATATATGTAATAATGTGGTAAGTTGTTAAAGAGCTATATATTATCGCATTGCTTTGTAGAAAATTTCTCCTTCTAGGTAACTGAAAAATGCAAAAATCCCTGGAAGAATTGGCTAATTAATTGAAATTCAATTAATATGCAATCGCATGTATTTGAGCTACATAATACTTAATTGGTGAGAAAAGGCTAAATGCCAGGTCCCGCAGTTTTCCAGAGTACAGTAAATTACTTCAATTAACTTAAATTCCTACTTTTGAAGACCTTATAACAAGGGAAACATTTCATTAATCCCTACTGGCTGAAATATAATCAATATCTATTATGTAATTAAAAATAATCATTTTCCTATGTACCTGTGACATACCTGCTTATGTTAAGGAACTATATGTCTATCCTGAACACAACACAATCTGACACTGACAAAAGCACATATATTCAAATGTCTCTCTGTGTAATACCTTGAAAACGTTTGGTGACTTCCTCAAACTACTTTTTGAACTTTTGTGATACCTCTTTCAATTGATGAGCTGTGTCCTCTATTTTTAATCTAGCTTATTTTCATCATAGGTGTCCTTGATGTTCAGGGTATCAAGAGGAGTTTTTAGATAAAAGTGGAGAAAATTGTTATCTTTATCCCTGGAGAAGGAAATGGACACAAATAAAATGTGATATAGTTTTGTTTACAACCAAGGTAATATGGCATCTTAAAATTTTTGTGTTTAGTTGTTACAATAAGGCAATTTTGCATAAAACTACAGTGGAACTGCTTGCACAATTAAAAATTGTCAGAAGCATTATCTCTTATTTACTCAGTCCATATTGAAAAGCCAATATAACAGAAATCACACTTGGTTTTCTCCTCCATTATAATAATTCTACTGGAAACATTAAGAAGTTTCCAGTTCTAATAAATGTTTTGAGTGTGTGTGTGTGTGTGTGTGTGTGTGTGTGTGTGTGAATGTGAAACTCATAGTCTGAATGTGTATCCTAGGATATACAAATTGAATCACCATGTACAAGGAATAAGAAAGAAAAGTCATTTGTGCATATGGTTATCATTCATTGACAGGTATAATGACACTGCTCTCTTTGTTCTTTCATCCTTCAAACCACTCTTTTATGAACATCCATTGGCATAATACCCAGTAGAATAGCAGTAGTTTTCAAAAAAAAAAAAAAAATAGATGCCATTTTATTGGAAAAGGGATCATTGCATTTAGAGTCTTTGAAAGCTAAGCCTGCCTTAAGTATAGCTATTAACATATCTAGGGCAGAGCCTACAGATTATTAAATGTATGATTATGAAAGAAAAAGTATTTTCATAGATCAAGTATGAATATTTCATTGCAATAAAATGTAAATCAAGTGTAAGGGAGAATTCAACATAGACTTATTCTAGATTTAATGTTTCCATTCAGTGAACCCAGATTCTATTAATGAGGTATTTTGCTGACTATATCTCTTGGACAGAAACAAAGACAATTTAAATATTCATCCCTCCATTACATAATCCACCCACTCACCATCTTTTCATCCATTCTTTCATCAATATTATTAACAAATACTTGTTTAGACCTACTAAAATTGCAAAAATATGTCATGGAGCCAGGGGATCACAGAGATTAAAAAATGCCAATTTTGAGGAAAGTCAGGAAGTCATACAAACAAGATTTTTAAATATGAGGCTCCTACTCAATCTAATAATAGTTCCTTGACAAATTTAAGGTTTTTTTATTATTATGTTTATTTATTTTGAGAGAGAGAGAGACAGAGAGAGACAGAGAGAGACAGAGAGAGTGGGAGAGGGGCAGAGAGAGCAGGAGACACAGAATCTGAAGCAGGCTCCAGGCTCTGAGCTATCAGTGCAGAACCCGACGCAGAGCTCAGACCTACAAGCCGTGATATCATGACCTGAGCCCAAGTTGGAAGCTTAACTGACTGAGCCACGCAGGTGCCCCTCCTTGACAAAGTTTAAAATCTAATTTTTTTAGATAGTTCTGAGGCACTCTGAAAGATATTCTATATCTCACCAATATAATAATTGTTTTCCCAGGAATATATGTGATATCAATTTAAAAAAAGGTAGCCTTCTTCAGTTCAAAGCACAAAATTTTAATTCAATTGTATAAGTATGATTAAACTGTATGTAAAATAAATCCCACTACTATCTTTAACAAGTAGGCTTTATTATTTTACAGAATGAAAGCCCAGAGAGGCAGCTCCCGATATTTGTCTCAAGGCTCTATAATCCTAAAGCAACTAATTTTGTAATTCTGTCAGCTTTTTCTCTTTTCGCTTCATGCTTCTTATTTTTTAATAAAACTCTGGTTCCTGAATATTTCAGCATTATGTTGATTGATCAAGCAATGTCCCACAATTCAAAATTTAATAAAAATATAAAATTTGACTGATTTTTGACTAAAAAGCCATGAAAGATTTTGCAAGAGAAGCATGATATTATAGGTAAATGATGTGTCTGCTCCTGCATAGAGGTTAATAGGAAGATGACATGCCCAGAGTGCCTAAAGAGGCTAGAGATTTCTAAAGAGGGAAGAGAGAAGACAGAAAGAAAAATAAGATGGAGACTATAATTGTTGACCAAAAGTGAAGGGTTTGGGGGTAGCAGAAATGAGAAGCTTCTTAGAACTGTGGTATATGAACAATAGAAATAGAAATTTTAAATAAGTCAGTGCGATTTTTTTTTTTAGTTGGAAATCCTTTATCATTTTTGAAATACACAAACATTAACTTGCCAATGTGCTCTGTGTCTCCTTAAATGAGATACGTTCTTGTGTCTCAACCATGTGGGTCCACAGGACTGGAAAGAAATTAGTTGCCATTTTAGCAAGGGTTATTTTTAATGGAGAGATTAGTGTTCTTTATTTTTAAACATTTACAATTTTCAAGTCTTTAAATTATCTGTAGAGTTTTTAAAGTCTGTTTAAAAATATAAATGTATTTGGAAATTCATAGGTTCTGTAGGGGACTTTATACCATAGAGACACATTTGCAATAATTATGATTATACTGAGAATGCTTTTGATTTAGGAAAGATACATGCATGTCTAACATACATGCCTCCCATCAGATTCTACAAAACTCTTAAGTCTCTGGTCTTAAACACTACATAAACAAAGGTGTACCCATGAGTATTACAGTTTCAGGTGGGCATTAAACCTTAACGTCACAGAGCAACATAAATGTACAACCAACAAATAATATAGGAATTAATAAAGTGTCAATTTGTAGGGGCTCCTCAGTGGCTCGTCGGTTGAACATCCAACTTCGGCTCAGGTCATGGTCTCACAGTTGGTGACTTCAAGCCCCACGTTTGGCTCTGTGCTGACAGCTCAGAGCCTGGAGCCTGCTTCAGATTCTGTCTCTCTTTCTCTCTGGCCCTCCTTCACTCACGCTCTGTCTCTCTCTCAAAAATCTTGCAAACATGTATTTTTGCTATAAGTGAACATCACTAGTTTCATCCTTGGAATATAAAGAACTTTGTTTCAATGGCTAATAGATATTCAATAATAGAAACGAAAAGAATCACAGGAACTCTACCATCAGCAAATATTTATGGGTAAATTATTAGATGATCAATATTCTTCCAACAACTTTAAATAATTTATATCAATCGTTCCTCAAATTGTTATATTTCTATTATTTATGTGAAGAAAGTGAGGTTTACAGAAATTCTATAACTTGTCCAAGGTCACAGATCTATTTGGTGGCAAACTCAGGGTTCAAAGCCTGTTGTGACTACAGAGCTTGCTATAGTAACAAGGTCTTACTAATTGGGGTTTGCTAGCACACAATTCCTACCAGGAAAAGTACTTCTGGATTTAAAGAATTTGGTAAGGTTGCAATTTTATTCTTATCATTTTTCTTTCTCTCTCCCTGTTTCTCATGTATATGCATTTTTGTATCTATATCCACTATATTTAGGTAGTGAAAAAGCGGTACACATTTTTTTTTCCAAACAGGATGGGATCTCATTTACCATTTATCACTGCAATACTTAAAGGACATTTGACATTAAAAGTAAAGTAATTTTTTGCTATGCTGAAAGCTTTTAGAGAAAATAAAATATGAACATGATGCATTATTTCTAATGGAGTAATTCTTAATTTTTTAAAAAAGAAATTACACATCAAAGTAAGCATCTATTTCTGGGGATAATTAGCATTAATCTGACTTTTAGACAGGCAGTGTGACAAATATTACTTTAATTGACATTGACAGTGGGGTTTTATTGGAAAGTGCTGGCAAGCTCATATCCAAACAACCTTCAGTATAAAGGAGAGGTTCTGGAAATATGATGAGAATTTATTATAGTCTTCCACATTTACTCAGAGAGATATACTGAACAATGAAACAAAAGGAAATAAGACCATCCATCACCTCCTCACAAAAGGACGTAGGCTCCTGTGTCCATTAATACTGTTATGTTCTGTCACCAGTCAATGAGAAGACATCACAGGAAAATTCTTGCAAAAGTGTTAAGTTATAAATATGTCCATAGCAAAGCCATTTTCTGGGCTCTGGTTGAACTTACTAAGTTCAATACCATTCTACTTTCTACTGAAGAAATTCAACGTAAGTGTTCATGATTATTGCTGTGTACTCATTTCACCACATTCTTCTGCAAAACGAAAAAGCGATTAACGATGTGTCTGTATACAATTAATGAAGTGGACGTTCTTTGAATGTTAATTTTCTACACTCTGAAATGGTCATTTCAGATGTCTTCCCAGATCATATTGAAGGGAGAAGAGGCTGTTTGAAGCAAGTGACAGCTGCGACATGATGAGAAGCACATTTTGCACCAGGTGTAAACACTATCATGGGGCCTATCATTGTCCAATTGTTTGCATGGCTAACTGCCGCTTTGTACAATCAGACTTTGTCCTTTTCACCTTTTGGAAAAGCCACAAAACATAGCCACAACACCACAACCTCTGAACAGTTTTCTACCATACCCCTTAAAGTCATAGTTGCGTGAATGAGAATCCTAAGGTTAGCCTGTTGAATGACTTATGAAATGGTTTTGGTTCCATAAGCAATTTTTTTAAAATTTTTTTAAAATGTTTTTATTTGTGTTTGAAGGAGAGAGAGAGAGACAGAGCATGAGTGGGGGAGGAGCAGAGAGAGAGGGAGACACAGAATCGGAAGCAGGCTCCAGGCTCTGAACTGTCAGCACAGAGCCCGATGCGGGGCTCGAACTCACAAACTGTGAGATCATGACCTGAACCGAAGTCAGACTCTTAACCGACTGAGCCACCCAGGCACCCCCATTAACACGATTTTTAATATCTCCTCTGGAGGTGGAGGGAGACAGTGTCCAGTCCATGGCCTCTAAGCCCCTTTAGCACAGCTAGTTCTGTATTTTAAGGTTTGTCACTTGTGAAATCCTCTGTCATTTATCAGAAATCTGTATGACAGTGTTCTCTTTGGGTTGCAAACAATGGAGACCCCACTCAAACTAGAAAGCAAATTAGATACATCTCAAACACATTTACATTTGCAAATGAAAGAAAAGAGAATCCATGGGTCTTTCCACCCTTGCCCAGATGGCAGCTAGATACAGAGCGTTGGAAATGTAAGTAGATCTCTTTGTCATCATTGGTTTTTAATGCTAACTCTGCCTCTCTTTGCCTCAGTTTACCTCACATTCTGCTACTGTCCAATGATGCTGCAATGCTGGATTTTGTCCGTTTCCTATTTTTATCTGGAACGGAAAAAAAGGGGATTATATTTTCAGTAGGTTCAAAGGGGAACTCATGGAGATTCTGATTTTCTAACAATCCCTGTAAGGAAGTCATTTGTCCATATTGTGGACTGGAAAAGACTAGCTTCACCCAATGCGTATGAAATGGTGTGACAATTGAGTCTGTCGTTATCTCTTTTTCTGTTTGTGCCACTTATATGAATTTTTGGCACGTGGAATCCTTTGAAAGTCCTGATTTTTCTCACACTGCGAAGACTCCAGTGTGATGGCAGCAATGTCACGTCAGAAGCAGCCACCTTCTCTCCTAAGCACAAGACAAAGAGCAGGAGAATCACCACAGGATTTCCAGGTAGAAAAGTAACCATAGTTTAGATATGAATAACTATTATTTTGTAAGGTAGAACACATTATTTGTTTCAGTGATTTCTATACCCAACATGGGGCTTGAACTCATGACCTGAGATCAAGAGTCACATGGTCTACCAACTGAGTTAGCAAAGAGCACTTAAAACAGATGAACTTTTAGGAGTGCCTAGGTGGCTTGGTGGAGTGTCCAATTCTTGATTTCGGCTAAGGTCATGATGCCACCGTGTGTGAGATAGACCCCCCACATCAGGCTCCATGCTGACAGCACAAAGCCTGCTTGGTGTTCTCTCTCTCCCTCTCTCTCGGCCCCTCCCCTGCTTGAGCTCTCTCTCTCCAAAACAAACAAACATTTAAAACAAAAGATTCTGTCTCTTCTCCCTCTACCACTCTCCCCTGCTGGCACATGTGCTCTCGCTCTCTCTCTCTCACTTTCTAAAAAAAAAAAAAAAAAAGCATTAACTTTTAACTGAAATTTTATTTTATTGTTTTTTCTTAAATGAAGAACCAGCTAGCATAATTATGTAAAGTCTTAGTTAAATGTAACACACTGAATTATTTTTACTGATGATACCTGGAAAAAAAAAAAAGAGGGGACCCTCGGTGGCTCAGCTGGTTAAGTGTTCGACTCTTGATTTTGGCTCAGGTCATAATCTCAGGGTTCATGGGATCGATCCTCACATCGACTCAGCTGTCAGCACAGAGCTTTCTTGGGATTCCCTCTCTCCATAGCTCTCTGCCCCTCCCCCACTCATTCTCTTTCTCTGTCTCTGTCTCTCTCTCAAAATAAATAAATAAATAAATAAATAAATAAATAAATAAGTTTTAAAAAGCCACAGTCATTATGGTAATGTCCATTTAATGATAGAGAGAAATGTTGCTGAAATTTAATTTTTTTTAATTCTTTTAATGTTTATTTTTGAGAAAGAGAAAGACAGAATGCAAGCAGAAGAGAGGCAGAAAGAGAGGAAAACAGAGGATCCAAAGCAGGTTCCAGGCACCGAGCTATCAGCACAGTGCCCCACATGAGGCTCCAACCCACAAACTGTGAGATCATGACCTGAGCTGAAGTCAGATACTTAACCAGACTGAGCTACCCAGGCGCCCCTAAAAATTTTGTTCAAAAGTAATATATGATTTGCATGCATGTTTGGAAAAGGCATCTGTACGTGTCCGTATGTCTGTGCTTTCCTAAACTATTTGGCTTAGTTTACAGTTTATTTCAGTATTTCAGTATATTCTCGGCACTTTACATTTGCATCTATTTTATTTTTAAAGACACTGATTTTAGAGGGAATGAAATAAATGGAGCCTCAGACTAATATGTCCTAATATCTTTTCTCTATATTTCAAAACATTAATGTGCATTCAGAACAATTAAAATATATTGGGATGTATACACCTCCAGAGAAATACTAAGCAACCCTGGCTTGAAGTAGCTTCAATGAGATAAAACAAGCTAAAAACTATTTGTAATTTCGGTGGATATCCTCACGGTATAAAGAGAGAAAAAGACATAATGAGGTCAAGTGACAATTTTTACAATCATTTATCGTCATTGATAGGATTTTGAGAATTTCAGGTGAATATATATTCAGGTAAGAATGGTTCTAGAGGTTATGGTCGTTTAAACAGTAGGTTTCGGCTGAAAACATTTATTAGATACCAAAGGGGTATTGTGACACAGCACTGAGGTCACAGTTAATGGCATTTGACAAGATGTTGTTCTTACTCAGGTTATTAATGTGAGAAGGGAAACCATTGCATTGCCAGACGTTATATTTAAAGGCAGGTCATTCCCTCTCTGAAAGGATATATATTTTGAGTCTAGCTATGGGCAAAAGGAGAAAACAGTGATATATATGATGGGTGGTTGTAATAAATAAAACACTTCTGTAGGAGATTTTGAGTGTTGGCCTGCTGGGATTATCAGCACGGGCAAATCAGATATGTAGGGCAATGGGACAAAAGATGAAGCTAGTCATATACTTGCATTATTATTTCCTTTATATTTTTTAAATAGCAAAACACTTAATATTGAAAATTAAAAGACAGATAATGGGGCACCTGGGTGGCTCAGACAGTTAAACGTCCAACTTCAGCTCAGGCCATGATCTCACAGCTTGTGAGTTCGAGCCCCACATCAGGCTCTGTGCTGACAGTTTAGAGCCTGGAGCCTGCTTCGGATTCTGCGTCTCCTTCTATCTCTGTCCCTCCTCCACTTGTGCTCTGTCTCTCTCTGTCTCTCAAAAATAAACAAATGTAAAAAATAAATAAATAAATAAAAGACAGATAACATTTCAAGTCTATAATTTGAAGAACCAATATATATATATTTTTAATTTTAATTCCACTATAGTTAACATACAGTGTTAAGTTAGTTTCAGGTGTACAATATAGTGATTCAACAAACAGTCCTCATCATAAGTATACTCTTAATCCCCTTCACTGATTTCATCCATCTTCCCACCCACCTGCCCTTTGGTGCCAATCAGTTTGTTCTCTACGGTTAAGAGTCTGTTTTCTGGTTTGCCTCTTTTTTTCTTTGTTCATTTGTTTCGTTTCTTAAATTCAAAATATGAATGAAATCACATTGTATTTGTCTTTCTCTGACTGACTTATCTCACTTAGCATTTTACCCTCTGGATCCATTCATACTGTGGAAAATGGCAAGGTTTCATTCTTTTTATGGCTGAGTAATATCCCATATATATAACACATCTTATTTATCCATTCATCTATCAATGGGCACTTGACATAATTTAGCTATTGTAAATAGTGTTGCAATAAACATAGGGGTGCATATATCTTTTTGAATTGGTGTTTTCATAGTCTTTTTAAAATTTTTTTAATGTTTTTATTTATTTTTGAGGGAAAGAGAGAGAGAGAGAGAGAGAGCACGAGCAGGGGAGGGGCAGAGAGAGAGGGACACACAGAATCTGAAGCAGGCTCCTGGCTCTGAGCTGTCAGCATAGAACCCGATGTGGGACTCAAACCCATGAACTCTGAGATCATGATTTGAGCCGAAGTCAGAGAGGCTTAACTGACTGAGCCACCCAGGTGTCCCAGTGTTTTTGTAGTTTTTAGGGAAATATTTTGCAGTGGAATTACTGGATCATATGGTAATTCTGTTTTTAATTTTTTGAGGAACCTCTATATTGTTCTCCATAATGTCTGCACCAGTCTGCATTCCCACCAACAGTGCATGAACAACCAGTATAATTTTAAGGTAAATATTAATAATACATATCTACTACATTAGTTGTGTAGATACATCAGTTAGAGTTAGCAACTTCTTAGTTATAGATAAATTATTTGAACATGGTCTGGTTTTATACCAAAAATCAGCTAGGAATTTTATTTTCCCTTTTATTGTCATACATTGCATAGGTGTCCAGTTAGCCATCAGTCTACACTGTAACCAGAAAGAAAGATGTTTTTTGTTTCTTTCCAGCTTCTTTCTTACTACCTCTCAGAGGTAGTAAGTATTACAGTCACAGTTACAATCACGCATATAAAGATACAATTAAGCCTTAATTGCATTCCTTTTCCTGCTTCCCTCATCGAGGAATTAAAATCCTGAAATAAAAGACAAAGCATATTTTTGAGTGGTTTTGGAGGAAAATAACAAGTAATGGGAAAGTTTTTTTTTTTTCAAAATGTTTAGGCCATTTAAAATTCTCAAGTACTTAAAATAAATTTTTTTATTGTCCCTCCCACCCACATTATAAAGGAAAGGAAATTAAAGTAAATCTGTATTGAACATAGTACATTTTCCAAAATGTACTTTTTGTTTGTTTGTTTGTTTGTTTTGTTTTGTTTTTCAATATATGAAATTTATTGTCAAATTGGTTTCCATACAACACCCAGTGCTCATCCCAAAAGGTGCCCTCCTCAATACCCATCACCCACCCTCCCCTCCCTCCCACCCCCCATCAACCCTCAGTTTGTTCTCAGTTTTTAAGAGTCTCTTATGCTTTGGCTCCTTCCACTCTAACCTCTTTTTTTTTTTTCCTTCCCCTCCCCCATGGGTTTCTGTTAAGTTTCTCAGGATCCACATAAGAGTGAAAACATATGCTATCTGTCTTTCTCTGTATGGCTTATTTCACTTAGCATCACACTCTCCAGTTCCATCCACGTTGCTACAAAGGGCCATATTTCATTCTTTTTTTTTCTTTAATTTTTTTTAACGTTTATTTATTTTTGAGACAGAGAGAGACAGAGTGTGAACAGGGGAGGGGCAGAGAGAGGGAGACACAGAATCTGAAACAGGCTCCAGGCTCTGGGCTGTCAGCACAGAGCCTGACGCGGGGCTCGAACTCACAGACCGTGAGATCATGACCTGAGCCGAAGTCGGACGCTTAACCGACTGAGCCACCCAGGTGCCCCAGGGCCATATTTCATTCTTTCTCATTGCCCTGTAGTACTCCATTGTGTATATAAACCACAATTTCTTTATCCATTCATTCAGAGTGGCCAAAATGAACAAATCAGGAGACTATAGATGCTGGAGAGGATGTGGAGAAACGGGAACCCTCTTGCACTGTTGGTGGGAATGCAAATTGGTACAGCCACTCTGGAAAACAGTGTGGAGGTTCCTCAGAAAATTAAAAATAGACCTACCCAAAATGTACTTTTAAAGACAAAATAGATAGCAAACAAATTCTTAATAGATAAAGTATTTACATTCAAGTGCATAAGTCAAATTGGGAGACAAATTAATGTATTCTAATCTCCTGTGATCTCTCTGTCTCCCCCAAATCCTGCTATATTTACATTATGTAAAATTATGCATAGCATTCTCTTTTACACCAAAATGCTTTGCTTTCTAACATTTTTCATGCCTCAGTCTTTTTTCTAAAACTATTAAAATCTCTTAAAATAAAGACTATATCCTAAGAGACTTTTGAATTTTTAAGACCTTTATAAAGTTTTGAACATACAGAGGTTTTGTATCTATTTTAGTCAAAATATCTAAATAAATGACTTGAACATTGAAAGTGACATTTTTATTTAATTAAAAACTAATTTTGTATTTAATTATATAAAGAGTAACATTTAAAGTTCATTACCTGTGATTAGCAATGTTGGTATGCATTTTATTTTAAGAAATAAAATTAATAGTATATGAAAATGGTAGTGATCTATTTGCCTAGCATCCTACCATCCTATTAACAAACTTTTAATCCATAAATTGAATGACATATGCACATATTTTCATATATTAATGGGGATAGAATTACACAGTACATATTAATTCCTTTTAACTTTATGTAATATATGTGAATTATATATTAATTTAAAATCTATACATGTTGATTATCCAGAGATCATGCTGATGGAACTCTCTCCTCTCTCTTATTTTTCCCCTCCTTCCCCCTCTTTCTTACCCTCTACACACACCCATAGAGCACATGCATGACTGTTAAAAAGCAAAATGTGGAATAATCCAGAGTTATACATTCTTACAATTATTGTATCATACATAAGATAACTGAGTTACTTTTGATAGAGGTCGTAGCCAAGGGAAATTGTCAGAGGTACCGAGGTTTATTGTCAGAGGTTGATACATTGAAATAAAAAATTCTTCCTTTTCAGATGCCCTTGAGACACTGGCACTTTCTTGTCTCAGAGTCCCTCATGGTCCCAGAGTCCCTTCTAATATTTTTTGCTTTATTTATGGTGTTCTTGTGTATGAACTACTGCGATTGCCCATCAGCAAGCATAATCCCTCTCCAAGGAACTGGGAATTCACAGAATGTTGCTGGTACAGTCTTATTCTATACAAACACAATGTGGTCAGTCATTCAGTGTGTTGGCAATATTTTTCTTATTTTTTTCCTTTAAAAAAGGTCCTTTGTTTTTGTTGTTGTTCTTTTAGAAATATGCTAACTTGATTGTACTCAAAATGTGCAGTCCTTGTAGACGTGGTTTACTGTATTAGCAATGAAAATTTTTCTATACTTTCCATTCAAATTGGCATTCCCCTCAAAATAATACACAGCTCTCGCCTCATATTCATTAGTGCTAAGAAGGCTTTGTTTAATTTTCTTATTTTAAAAAAGGTAATATATTCCAACCTGCTGCCTTTTTGTAAAAATAAAAACAATTCTGTGAAATCAAAATATGAATCAAATACCCAGTGTTTAGAAGACTCTTAAAATGTTAAACTGTATTTTAAAAATAATATAAGTTTATGAGCTATAATTTACCAAACTACTATTTGTTAGACAATATAGTATGAGTCTCAGAAGAAGAAATCCATCTCTGGATTCCATTGTTTGCTTTTATTTAAAGTATCACATGAAAATAATATAAATCTTTCCACTTGTGGAAATAAGAACAACTTAAAAATTAGTTGTTATAGCCTAGGAAATCCCGATGAAAGTATCTAAAGATGAAGAACTTGTCTCATCAAATTTTAGAATACATTATGAAGCTCTTGTGTTTAACACACTATAATATTGGCACAAGGATAGACAAACTGGCCAATTGAACAGAATGGAGATTTAAAAAATGGATCTCTATATACATGGCCATATGATTTGTAAGAATGATGAAGCAGACCAGTGGAAAATGTTGTCCTTTTCAATGACAGGCAGTGGCACAATTAGATATCCATGAGGAAAAAAAAGCCCAATAGTTCCACATAATAGCACATAACTGTGAACATGCATACTCACACACACACACACACACACACACACACTCATGATTCCAGAAAATTGCAGATTTAAACACGTAAAGTAAAACAATATATCTTTTGGTGAAAACTATACAACTTCATGACTTTAGACAAACATTTCTTACAAGAATAAAATTAATCAGTCATAAAAGGAGCATAATTAACTATATTAAAATCATAACTCGCATGATTAAAAAACACCAATGAGAGTGAAAAGATAACTGACAGATTGGAGAAGATACAAAATGATAGGTAGAAAGACAGATGACAGATAGGGGTGCCTGAGTGGTTCAATCAGTTAAGCGTCCAATTTAGGCTCAGGTCATAATCTCGAGGTCCGTGAGTTGGGCTCTGTACTGACAGCCTAGAGCTTGGAGCCTGTTTCAGATTCTGTGTCTCCCTCTCTCTCTCTGCTCCTCCCCCACTTGTGATCTCTCTCTCTCTCTCTCTCAAAAGTAAATAAATATTAAGAAAAAATAAAAAAGAAGATGGATGATAGATAGATAGAGACATAGAGAGACAAAAGGTATATATGCATCATATCATACAATAGACTCATATCCTTTACGAAGAATCCCTACCAATCAATTAGAAAATGACATATAAACACACACAAATCTTAATAGTTACTTTACAAAAGAAAAGTACTCTAATGACCAATTAGTATTTAAAATTTGTAAAATATCATTGGTCACCAGGAATTGAATCAAATAGAGTGGATGCTGAAAAAAGAATGTGCTCTTCATGGTTTTCTTAAGTCATCAGATCCCTACTTGAGTAAAATTATGAAAAAATAAAAGGATATGATGACAGTGAAACAAACGTAGTCTAAGGTAGGTCTGTGATGAATAAAAATATCTAATCTAATCTCGGGGAAAAAATCTAAACTGAAATTTTAGAACAGAAGGCAGGTAATGCTAGAGACAAAGGACAAGCTAAAAGTTGTGATGTGGTTAAAATTGGTCTGTGTGCTTGGATATTTCCATACTTTAGTAGTTCTTCCTACTTAATGTGATTATAGTAAAGTAGATAATAATGCATGTAAATTAATCTCTAGGTCCTTTAGTTTTCCTATGCATTCATCGCTCAGCCTAGAAGCTACCTTTATCCTAGGGATGCAAGTATGGAATAAACACAGTATATATGGTTCAGTACTATCTGTGCTTTCACACATGCACTGAAGGTCTTGGAACATATCCCATGTGGAAAAGGGGAACTACTGTATACTAACATCCTCCATATTACCAGTTAGAAAGGTCCTTATCTTCTAAGGCCTCAAGATAAATAATGTTAGAAATTAGACACTGCAATTAATTGTAACAACAGCCAAAGCAAACAGGAGACTAAATGCATAACTGTGAGGTATCTCCTAGTCTACAGTCAAGGCAGTGATGTGGAAAGAGTAGAAACCTAATATTTGGGATGGAAAATCTGTGTGAATGACTGGAGAATCTTCTAGCCCCCAATTCTGAAACTTCTGGTTCAGCACATACAGCTCTATCTTTCTTGCAAGATGAAGTAGTCCTACTTCCCTGGAGACAGTGTAGACCTCCCTGGGGTGGGTGCCCCTGGATGATGGTTGCACTTCTCAAGTTCTTCTCTAGTTTCTCTTCACTGTATCTAGACCAATACGTGTGGTCAGGTCTTAGTATGAGAGAGTATATTCTGGCCTAGGAGAAAATAGCTTACTCCCTGAAATATTGCTAGACCAAAAAAATACATGTACTGATAGGAACAATGAAAAATATGTCTGAATATATATTAAGTATGCTGAAACAGGGCGAACAGTCTCAAAGGCTGCTTAAGGAAAACTGAATTGGCATGTGATCATGGAGCCATTTCCTATATCTCCCGATTTAATATTTTATCAATGATAAATAAAGCCAGGTTTGCTTCGGGGACGCTCCGATGAAAGTTGCATTAGACAATGCCATAATGTCATGAAGTGTAGATGACAGAACCTGTTCATACAAAACAGTTAGGAGGCTCCTAAAATTGGTCAGGCCATGCTTACCAGAAAAGCACGGAGGACACACACTCCACTCAGACAATAAGAAACGGAACCTGCATCATTAGGCAAGCACATGGTGAGTGTCCTCTGTATGTCAGGGTTGATGGTGGAGAGATATGTCCATAGAATTAGGCTCGGTAAGGTTGAGTGATGCTATGATGTGATTCTGAACAGCAGAAGTACAGTTTTGACCCTCAACCATAAGAGGCACTAAAAGCATCAACATCAGAATGGGCAGCAGAATGTGGGAAATTAGTATACAAGTCTATGGCATTGGGTAATAAATTGTGATTTTTTTTCTGAATGGGTCTTTGATATGGCTTGTTAAATACATCTTGTAAAAAGAGCTGGAAACATATGCATGAACATCACAGAATAGGTACATATTCCAATACCTGAATTTACAAGGTGCTCAATTTATTTTTCAAGTGGCCTCATTGATACATATTATAAGATGGATTCTATTTTTTTCTTAGTAGAGTTGACACACAAGTTTACATCAGTTTTTAAGTGTACAACATAACCATTTAAAGGTTTTGCACACTGAAGGAAACCATTGACAAAACAAAAAGGCAATTTGATAAATAGGAGAAGATATCTTTAAATGATGTATCAAATAAGGGGTTAATATCCAAAGTATATAAAGAACATATACAACTCAACACCACAGAGGAAGGAAAAGAAAAACAAATAAACCAATACAAATGGGCAGAGGACCTAAATAGACATTTTTCCAAAGAAGACATACAAATGGCCTACAGACACATAAAAAGATGTTCAACATCACTCATCCATCATAAGGGAAATGCAAATCAAAACTACAATGAGATATCACCTCGCACCTGTCAGAACAGCTGCAATCAAAACCACAAGAAACAATAAGTGTTAGTGAGGATGTGGAGAAAAAAGAATCTTGCGCACTGTTGGTGGGAATGTAAATTGGTGCAGCCACTGTGGAAAACAGTATGGAGTTTCCTCAAAAAAAAAAAAAAAAAAAGAAATATCCTATGATCTGGAAATTCCACTAATGGATATTTATCCGAAGAAAATGAAAACACTAATTTGAAAGGATGTATGCCCCCCTCGATTGGGAGATCTTAACCATGAAAAATAGGTAGGCAACCAGGCAATGGCCTACTTCTACAAACAGGGAAAAAGAAGAGTTGTTGAGAAACAGACTGATGTCAGATGCGACAATGGAAAATTACAAGTCCTCACCCTTTCCAGTTCTGAACCGATTTTAAGATCCATGCTCCGCATAATCAAAGCAAGACAGAAATACCACTGTATCACTCTATAATTATTCCTCCAGTCCTTTCTCAAAGGTATATGCAACCAGTTACCTTAGCAACTGTATACTGGAGAAAACTGAATACCTATGGCATTTGATGTCTATTGGTCCTGATTCTAAAGGACACGAATACTATTATAGCTCTGTAGTGACAGTGAAGGTCTCATGGATGCAAAACACAAATGGAATCCTAGCCCAAGAGTCTCTTATGGTTTATCCCATATTTCTGAATTTCTAACTGCTGTTCATGTTCCTGGTTCTTAAACGCTTAATTGATACAGATAATCAAAGAACAAACAGAACCTTCATGTTTGTTCCCTGATGGGAGGAAGTATCACCAGGAAAATCATATTTCATTATATTCTGGGGTCACCCTCAATGATAGAAAGTAATTTCCACCATATCCTCAATCCAAAACAGGTAAGTGAAGCTGAATTATATGGACTAGCCCAAATGCAACCAATAGTTATGCCTCAATCTCCATTTACTTCCAGTTATGGGGTTTTTACTAGCACTAACCAACAGACCATCTGGCACTCAATGTGTTGCAACTGGTCTGGCAAATGCATTTTTTTTTCAGTACTCATCAGAAAAAAAGTATCAAAAACATCAAGGAACAACAGGATGTTTTACTCTCTTCCCCAGGGCTATGTTAATTTCCCTTCTGTCAGTTACTATGTAGTCCACTGGGACTCTTATTCTCCAGACCAGGGGTTTGGCAAGCTACAGCCAGGAGCCAAAGCTAGCCCGTATTTTTGTGCTTATGAGCTAAGAATGTTTTTTTTTTCTTTCGTTTTAAAGAAACATAAAAATAAAACAAAGCAGACAAATAAAATGTAATACAGACGTTCATGTCCTATAAAACCTAAATATGTACTGCCTGGTCCTTACAAAGTTTGTCAAATTCCAATCTAGACCCTGGTATATCTTTCTTAGATGCTTATTTAATAATAAATATACATACAGTTTTCCCCATATTAAGTGGTGTTTTTAATCCTTAAAACTATTAATTCCATCTCCACAACAATCTATGCAGATGAGTCTTGTTAGTATGTTTATTTTAGGGATGATACAGTTGATGATGCTCAAAATGGTTCTGTGACTTGCCAAAGTCATACTGTAGCAGGATTCTTGCACAGAGAGTCATGACTGGGAGGCTTTTCTTTCCAGGAAGCAACTTTATTCCTTCCTGCACCACTCAGTTGGGTCCATACCCTAAGAACTGAGCCCCGAACCACCATATGGGTAGTTTTCTATATATTTTCTACTTTGTCTTCCATATATGGTAACATACAAACATGTAGTCTGCTTAAGCGGTCTCATGTTACAAGGTCGTGAAGGATGTTGTCATGTAAGTATACAGCCAGGTTGCCTTGAGGTTTTGTTTTTGTTTTTGTGTTCCTTTTCCTTAGGGAGGGGACCCTACCAACAATACAAGCTAGTGAATGCTGGAGTCAAGATTAAAACCTAGGTTTACGGCTTTATATTCTCTAATCCCCATTCCATAATTGAAAACATTTGTTATGTACTTAATATTCTTATAATCAAGTTTTAATGAAATGTTATTGAGGAGGCAAATATATATGAGAATTTGAGAGCAAATACAAACAAAAAAAAAGTATTTAATGTAAAATGGTGCAAGCAAGTAAATGAAAATATGGGGTTTCAAGTAAAGCAGCATCCTAGGGAAATTTTTGTCACATTAGTGCTTCTTATATGAAAATACACATTAAAATTCATGAAACATGGTGTGGGAATAGAGAATGGGATTCTTATTACTCACCCAGCAATACCATGATTGGTCATTTTACATAGTGAGATGAATAGAGTGACTAATTGGGTTAATTTCTGTAGCTACCTGTCTCTTTGTTACTTCTCTAGATTAAGAACATAATGGGGGAGCCTGACTGGATCAATCAGTGGACCATGTGACCCTTGATTGTAGATTCGTGGTTGTAAATTTGAGTTCCATCTTGAATATAGAGATTCCATAAAAATAAAGGTTTTTTTTTTTTTAAGAACATATCAGATGTCCAGATCATAGGTATATTAACACTGATCTATTGCTATGGTGATGGTAAAAAGAAGATTTCAGCCGCAGAAGTTTGGACTTCTTGGGCTCACAGGTGTAATCTGTATTGGAAAGTCAATAATTCATTAAAATATCTAATATCATTGCTAACTGGAAATTTTTGTCATCTCATAAGTGGGAAAACAATGTCTGGGGCTCTCTCATTTCTTTAATTTGCCACAATTTTGTAAAGCATACATATTTTTCTGTTAGGAAGATTATGAAATAGCAGAATTCCCAGTCGAGGTAATTTAGAATGCCTTTTCGTTGCTTCTTATAACCAATTCGTCCTTTGGGGAGGGGGTGTTTTATTTTTTTTATTTTTTTTCAATATATGAAATTTATTGTCAAATTGGTTTCCATACAACACCCAGTGCTCATCCCAAAAGGTGCCCTCCTCAATACCCATCCGCCAACCTCCCCTCCCTCCCACCCCCCATCAACCCTCAGTTTGTTCTTAGTTTTTAACAGTCTCCTATGCTTTGGCTCTCTCCCACTCTAACCTCTTTTTTTTTTTTTTCTTCCCCTCCCCCATGGGTTTCTGTTAAGTTTCTCAGGATCCACATAAGAGTGAAACCATATGGTATCTGTCTTTCTCTGTATGGCTTATTTCACTTAGCATCACACTCTCCAGTTCCATCCACGTTGCTACAAAAGGTCATATTTCATTCTCATTGCCACGTAGTATTCCATTGTGTATATAAACCACAATTTCTTTATCCATTCATCAGTTGATGGACATTTAGGCTCTTTCCACAATTTGGCTATTGTTGAGAGTGCTGCTATAAACATTGGGGTACAAGTGCCCCTATGCATCAGTACTCCTGTATCCCTTGAGTAAATTCCTAGCAGTGTTATTGCTGGGTCATAGGGTAGGTCTATTTTTAATTTTCTGAGGAACCTCCACACTGCTTTCCAGAGCGGCTGCACCAATTTGCATTCCCACCAACAGTGCAAGAGGGTTCCCGTTTCTCCACATCCTCTCCAGCATCTATAGTCTCCTGATTTGTTCAGAAATCAGTTGCATTCTTATACACTAACAATGAAGCAACAGAAAGACAAATAAAGAAACTGATCCCATTCACAATTGCACCAAGAAGCATAAAATACCTAGGAATAAATCTAACCAAAGATGTAAACGATCTGTATGCTGAAAACTATAGAAAGCTTATGAAGGTAATTGAAGAAGATATAAAGAAATGGAAAGACATTCCCTGCTCATGGATTGGAAGAATAAATATTGTCAAAATGTCAATACTACCCAAAGCTATCTACACATTCAATGCAATCCCAATCAAAATTGCACCAGCATTCTTCTCGAAACTAGAACAAGCCATCCTAAAATTCATATGGAACCACAAAAGGCCCCGAATAGCCAAAGTAATTTTGAAGAAGAAGACCAAAGCAGGAGGCATCACAATCCCAGACTTTAGCCTCTACTACAAAGCTGTCATCATCAAGACAGCATGGTATTGGCACAAAAACAGACACAGAGACCAATGGAATAGAATAGAAACCCCAGAACTAGACCCACAAACGTATGGCCAACTCATCTTTGACAAAGCAGGAAAGAACATCCAATGGAAAAAAGACAGTCTCTTTAACAAATGGTGCTGGGATAGCTGGACAGCAACATGCAGAAGGTTGAAACTAGACCACTTTCTCACACCATTCACAAAAATAAACTCAAAATGGATAAAGGACCTGAATGTGAGACAGGAAACCATCAAAACCCTAGAGGAGAAAGCAGGAAAAGACCTCTCTGACCTCAGCCGTAGCAATCTCTTACTCGACACATCCCCAAAGGCAAGGGAATTAAAAGCAAAAATGAACTACTGGGACCTTATGAAGATAAAAAGCTTCTGCACAGCAAAGGAAACAACCAACAAAACTAAAAGGCAACCAATGGAATGGGAAAAGATATTTGCAAATGACATATCGGACAAAGGGCTAGTATCCAAAATCTATAAGGAGCTCACCAAACTCCACACCCGAAACACAAATAACCCAGTGAAGAAATGGGCAGAAAACATGAATAGACACTTCTCTAAAGAGGACATCCGGATGGCCAACAGGCACATGAAAAGATGTTCAACGTCGCTCCTTATCAGGGAAATACAAATCAAAACCACACTCAGATATCACCTCACGCCAGTCAGAGTGGCCAAAATGAACAAATCAGGAGAGGGGGTGTTTTAATGTGTAATCCCTTCTATTATGTTCTGAGTTTAATTTTGTAAGTGACTTTAGAAGCTGTGTGGAAGTAAACACATATAGACCCTGGTATAAGAAGTATACCAACATAGAGAGTTCTAAATTAGAAGAAAAAGAAAGGTCTGTATGTGAAATATACATGCTAAGAATAGTAGATAAAGCTACTGATTATAAAACTGATTAATTAAGAGTTGTCTAACAAATACACAACTCAGGCAGTGCTGAAACCTGACAAATATCTGTTCATTAGAATCATGACGATGCTTTATGTGAGGGCTAGAACATCGCCAGGTTTGCGCTGTTCTCATGAAGGCAAAGCAGCTGGTTTGTTTCCCCTCAATTCTTCAATCTCTTTCTTACAAGGATTTTTACCCATCCCCTGATTTTCATAGTATGTATATGGCAAAATAATTCTTGAAATATGGCATTGAGTCTGCTTTATTATTCTATTTAAGTGGCTATTTCTCTAACCCCTCCAAGATGTTTTAAGGTATAGGATTGTCCTCCACATTATCATTTTTTTTTAATTTTTATTTGCCTTAGAAAATATTCCTTATAGTCAAAATCCTCTAATATATTTCCCAATTGCTTACACTCATTGGAGAATTTATTCTGAGACATGAGGAGGAAAAGCAAATAGCAGAGCACGGTTATGGGTGAAGATAAATTTATTTTCATGAGCCATTGAGGAGAATTCTGAAGAATCTTCCAATTCCAAAGCAACATTATTTTCTTAAAGGCGAGAATATTCACGAGCCAAAAAAAAAAAAAAAAATAGTGCCTTAGGGAAGGTCAAGATTGAATACGCAATTGTCCAGCCCTAGAAAGCTTTCTCTGTTACAAGTGTGGAATTATAATGAGAAGACACAACAAACTTCAAACTGGAGGATTTTTAAAAAAAATTAGTGATGAATATAGAAAGTTTAGATGACAGAGCACCAGTGGTTTAAACTTGATTAATCAAATAAAACTAACTCAGAAAAATTAGGTTGTATGCTCATTTGACTGACCTTATTTTATTTCATCAATAAGCAAATGCCTATTTGTTCACCTAAAATTTCTCTATACAATTGGTTGACATTAGTGTTCTCACTCTTTCGTGTCTCAATACACTGGCACAATTAAATGATGTGTCTAGCACTCATTGGTAGTTTTAATTATTAAATTATTTTTAGATTAAGCATTTCCGTGAACAGTTCGGAATTTAAAAACAAACACACAAAAGCATGAAATTGATGGCCTGCACCTGTGGACTTAGCTTCCATAAACTTGAGACAGTCTTATTAAAAGCAGGCCAGTGAAAAATAAATTAAATAAATTAAAGCAGGCCAATACCAGAGAATTATTGACCTACATTTTTTTGGCATTGTAGGAAACAGGACCAGGTACTAACAATGTAGCAACTTAAGTGCTACATTTATATGGCAATTATAATGTAAATCCTCAGTTGCTACTTTATATTTTATTGGAAATGCATTGTGTGTGATCATCATACTAAATTTCATTCTTGAGGAAACAATTTAGTTTTAGGCTTTTTTTTTCTGATGGTTTTTCTCTTTTTGTTCTTGTAGTTCTTATGCTCAACTGTTTTGAATTTGTTTTCCTTCCTGCCTGAAATCCTGAAGCCAATTCACTGACCTAAAAACCTTATTAAATTGCATATATCTTTTCATCATAAACCTAACAATTTTGCTGACACACTATCTTCTTAAGGGCATAAATTATTCTTAGGTGGTTTAAAAAAATAGCTTTCACTAACAGTGTTTGCTTTTGCGTTGTTTTTCAAATGCAAAACATAGATGGCTGATAAGTGTCACAACAAAACCCAGTATCATCAGTGCAAGCTTTTAATGTTCTATTTCAAAGAGCCAAAAGGAAAGAACAAGAAAAAAATATCCCAGCTCTACTTCTCTTTTGCTGTTAAATTACTTATGATCAAGTAAGCAACTCAGGTTGTTTTAAAAGTTTGACACCTGTCATAAAAGATATTGGGGGCATCATCCAAATTCTAATATTCAATTCTATTCTGGGAGTTTAGAGGACTTTAAAATGATTTCTTGAGGATTCACATTAAAGCAGTTTCACCCATAGATGAAAATTGAAGGGTCTGATTTTGGAAGTGCCAAAATCCTGCAGCAAGGTGAGGTGACAGTGATTTCTCACTCTAAGGTTAGTGCCAACACACAGCGTCTGCTGATTTAGCTAAACAGTGTTTGACCTCATTTCTTAGTGTGGCTTCATCTCTGTTTCTACAGCATATGCATGCAGTCTAAGTGTATATGCAGTTGATAGATTGTTCAAGAAGTAAGCATTTTATGCTTTCTGGTTTTCCATTGTTCACCTTGTTGTCAAAAACAAACAACGACCACTAAACACTGCTGCATCCATTAGCAGGTGAGTAGGAACTGAAGGGAGAAGGGAGTTTTGCCCCATAATGTAGTTATAGCAGGAGGTTTGGGGAATCCAAGCCCTGGCGAAAACGAACTGAGTAGGCTTTACTTCTGTATGTGCTAGGGGTATTGAACACGACCACAGTATATGCTAACTCTGAAAGTTTACAGAGTGGCATTAAATATTTATGTGCTGACTATATTACATCAGGGGCATTAATTCTAAGCTGTTAAATATTTAAGGACCTGGAGTGTTTAGCATGAGGACACTTAATTATGTTTTTCATTGCACTTTAGTGACAACAGATATTGTTCGTAAAATTGAGAAAGCTTGGAGAAAATTCCACATGGGTTCCCAAAGTATTTTGCCCATATAAATATAATGTTAACCTCTTCTTTCTACATATTAGGACATTGGAATTATGAAGATTTGGTGTGCTTATAGCATGTACAACATTTCTAAATTGGGTTAAAGCTGCTATTTGTAGACCCTAAAAAGAAATAAAATATGCATACCTATCCAAGGGCTCACTTACCCGCACTCTTATACATGCACATGGACACACACACACACACACACACACTCAGTCTGTCATCTGAAAATTAGGGTAACAATAGCACCCTCAAAATTAGAATTAAATACACTCATTTGTAGATCCATTGCTGAGCCTGGTGTATGATAAGTGACAAATAAATACAGTTCCCTATTCCGTCTTTAAACGTCCCAGTAAACAGGGGCACCTGAGTGGCTCCGTTGGTTAAGCATCTGACTCTTGATTTCTGCCCAGGTCATGTTCTCCCGGTTCCTGAGACATTTTAGCCCACTTCTGGCTCTGTGCTCCCAGTGCAGAGCCTGCTTGGAATTCTTTCTCTCCTCTCTCTCTGCCCCTCCGCTGCTCACTCTCTCTCTTTCTCTATCTATCTAAATAAATAAATAAATAAATAAGAAAAATATAAACAGCTGTCAGAAGGGAGGTGGGTGGCCTGATGGGATAAATAGGTAATGCGAATTAAGGGGGGCACTTGTGATGAGCACTGGGTGTTATATGTACATGTTGAATCACTATATTATACACCTGAAACCAATATTACACTGTGTGATAACTAACTGGAATTTAAATAAAAACTTTAAAAAAGTCCAGTTGTAAGTAGTATATATTATAAATTAAGGACATGAAAAGAAAGGTGTTTCTCAATATATTTCTCAATAATCATGCTGATGATATTGTTTCTAAATATAATCGCCGTACCAATATCATCTAGGGTTTCCTCTATGCTGTCTTCTAGGAGTTTCATAGTTTTGTGTTTAACATGTAGTTTTTTTTCAATAAATGAAATTTATTGTCAAATTGGTTTCCATACAACACCCAGTGCTCATCCCAAAAGGTGCCCTCCTCAATACCCATCACCCACTCTCCCCTCCCTCCCACCCCCCATCAACCCTCAGTTTGTTCTCAGTTTTTAAGAGTCTCTTATGCTTTGGCTCTCTCCCACTCTACTCCAAAGGCAAGGGAATTAAAAGCAAAAATGAACTACTGGGACCTTATGAAGATAAAAAGCTTCTGCACAGCAAAGGAAACAACCAGCAAAACTAAAAGGCAACCAACGGAATGGGAAAAGATATTTGCAAATGACATATCGGACAAAGGGCTAGTATCCAAAATCTATAAAGAGCTCACCAAACTCCACACCCGAAACACAAATAACCCAGTGAAGAAATGGGCAGAAAACATGAATAGACACTTCTCTAAAGAAGACATCCGGATGGCCAACAGCCACATAACATGTAGTTTTATGATCCATTCCGAGTTCAGCTTTGTGGAGATTGTAAATCTTAAGTTTAGATTCTTCTTCTTCTACTTTTTTTTTTTACATGCAGATGTTCAGTTTTTTTCAGTGTCATTTGTTGAAAACAATTTGTTGCATTGTTTTGTGCTTGCTCCTTTATCAAATATCAGCTGATTATATTTATGTAGGTCTATTTCTGGGCTCTCTATTCTGTTCTATGATGTGTTTGTCTATATTTTCCCCAATACCACACTGTCTTGCTTACTGCAGCTTTATAGTAAGTCTTGAAGTCAGGTAGTGTTAGTCCTCCAACGTTGTTTCTCTCTTTCAGCACTGTGTTTGCCACTCTTAATTTTTTTTTTTTTTTTTTTTTTTTTTGCGTCTCCATATAAACTGTGGAATCACTTTGTCTATATTCATAAAATAACTTTCTGGCATTTTGACTGAACTTGCACTGGATCTACAGATCAAGTTGGGAAGATCTGACATCCTGACAATATTAAATTGTCTTAACTATGACATGGGCTATCTTTCCATTTATTTGGTTATTTTTTATTTCATTCATCAAAGTTTTGTAGTTTTCTTCATGTACATCATATACACGTTTTGTTAGATTTATACCCAAGCATTTCATTGTGAGGGTGCTAATTCAAATAGTACTGTGGTTTTTTTAATTTTAAATTCTGCTTGCTCATTTCTGGTAACATAGGCAAGTGATGGGCTTTTGTATGTTAACCTTGGTTTCTGTAAACTTGCTATAATTGCTTAATAGTTCCAGGAGGGTTTTTTGGGTTTTTTTTTTTTTTTGTCATTTCAAAACAAATTTTCTACACAGATGAAATTGTCATCTGTGACCAAAGACAGTTTTATGTCTCCTTTGCCAATCTCCTTTTCCCTTTTTATGTTTTATAGAATTTTCCAGAACTTGTAGTATAATGTTGAAAAGAAGTAGAGAGAGAAGACATGATTAATTTGTGTCTGATCTTAATTGGAAAGTTTCTCACCATTAAGTATGATGCTAGCTGTGTTTTGTGTGTTTGTTAGCCTATAGATAGTCTTTATCAAGTTGAGAAACTTTTCCTCTATCCTCTATCTGTGTCTCTCTGTTTCTCTGCCCCAACCCATTCGCATTCTGTCTCTGTCTCTCTCAAAAATCAAAATAAACGTTAAAAAATTTTTTAAAAAGACAATTATAGAGTGTTAGTATAACTTCCTTAAATTTTATGGAATTCACCATAAATCCAAGTTGCTCTTGTACTTTGTTTTGTAAAGTTATTATTGATTTAATTTCTTTAATAAACATAGACATATTCAAATTGTGTATTTTTGGGTGAGTTTTGGCAGACTGTGTTTTTCAAGGAATTTGGCCATTTCATCTGGGTTTTCAAATTTGTGAGCATAGAATTATTCATAGCATTCCTTCAGTTTCTGTGATATTTGTAGTCATGCCCCCACTTTTATTTCTGATATTAGTGATTTGTGTCATCCACATTATTTTCTTAGTTAGCCTGACTAGAGCTTTATCAATTTTATTGATTCTTTCACAGAACAAGCATTTTGTTTTATTGATTTTCCCTACTTTTTTTTTTCGTTTTCAATTTTATTGATTTCCATTCTGATTCTTATCATTTCTCATTTTCTGCTTGCTTTGGTTTAAATTACTCTCCTTTTTCCCATTTCCTCAGATGGAAATTTAGATTATTGATTTTAGATTTTTCCTACTCTAATGTATGCTTTCAATGCTATAAATTTCCTATTAAGCACTACATTCCACAATTTTTATTAAATTGTGTTTTCATTTTCATTTAGTTCAGAATACTTTTTAAATTTCTCTTGAGATTTATTCTTTTACCCATATGGTATTTAGAAGTATATTGTTTAATCTCCGTGTATTTTGAGATTGTCCAGTTTTCTTTCTCTTGTTGATTTCTGGTTTCATCCCCTTAGGGTCTAAAAGCAGATATTGTATGATTTGTATGATGTGTTTCTTTTAAAATTGTTAAGGTGTGTTTTATTGTCCAGAATGTTGTCTGTCTTAATGAATGTTTTATATAAACGTTAGAAAAAAAAGTAAATTCTGTTCTGGAATAGACTACAGATGTCAATTCTATCTAGTTGATTGATGGTGCTGTTGAGTTCAACTATGCCTTTACTAATTTTCTGTCTGTTTGATCTGTCCATTTCTAAGACAAAAGCTTTGAAATCTCCAACTATGATCATGCATTTATCTATCTTTTTTGCATTTCTCTCAGTTTTTGCCTCATAGAGTTTTCATGCTTTATTAGGTGCATACATGTTAAGAATTGTTGTGTCTTCTAGGAGAATTGACACTTTTATTGTTATGTAATGTTTTTCGTTATCCCTGATAGCCTTTTAATAATTTTAATGTCTGCTATGTCTTGTTCTGATGCTTGATCTGTCTCTTCAAATTGTGTGTGTGTGTGTGTGTGTGTGTGTGTGTGTGTGTGTATTTCCCTTCTGATATGGTTTGTAATTTCTTCTTGCTAGCTAAACATCATGGATCAGGTGAAGGGGATTGCTGCACATAGGTCCTTGGTAATGTGTTGGTAAGGTATGGGGTGAGGGAAACCATTCTATGGCCCTAAGATTAGGTCTAGGTATTTTAGTGAGCTTATTTCTATTTCTCTGGATGATGAACTTCACAAGTTCTCAGTTTTGTTTTTCTCCTCCTTAATTGGGACAAGATGACTAAAGTGTTCTGCAGTTGGGTATTTTCCTTCCTCTAGATAAATTAGGCTCTGATAAAATCTGATAAAATCAGCAGGTTAAGCTCTGGTTAAATAGTTTCTTGTAAGGGAAAACCTTGTTAAAAACAAACAAACAGGGATGCCTGGGTGGCTCAGTCGGTTAAGCGGTCGACTTCGGCTCAGGTCATGATCTCGTGGTTTGTGAGTTCGAGACCCGCGTCGGGCTCTGTGCTGACAGCTCAGAGCCTGGAGTCTGTTTCGGATTCTGTGTCTCCCTCTCTCTCTGACCCTCCCCCGTTCATGCTCTGTCTCTCTCTGTCTCAAAAATAAACAAACATTTAAAACAAACAAACAAACAGAATGCTATGGGATATTTCAAAATGATTCTTTTTCCATTTCTCCTGCTAGAAACAGGAAGAGATATTTCTCTGACATGTACTGTGGGAACTTGGTCAAAATCCTAGAGGCAAATGTCACAGTAATGTGGAGGCCATCCTATTCCATGATTGGGTTCTCCCAAATTTTTTAGCTCATAGAACTCTCCACCCTAAGCCTCTAGCAATTTGTCAATTCCAGTTCAGGTTTTCCTACTCACCGCCGGATCCTGCAGAATTTCTGGTCCTGAGTTTCTGCTGTGTTTGCCTGTTGGTCTTCCATCTTGAACACAGTGGTTTGCCCTGTTGCCTCCCTTTTCTTATACATCCAAGGAAAAATTATTGATCTTTTCAGTCTGCTCATATTTTACTGGTCAAGATGGAATGGCAGCTTCCAAGCTATTTAAATGCAGAACCAGAAACCAGGTAAATTAATGTATTTCTACATTTCTACATATATTTCTACATTTCTACCAAACAAAAATTTAATTTTGTGTTCCATTCAAATCTCTAAGCCTTTAATAATTCTATTCCTGTGCATATATTTGTCCTCTAGAACTTCTACTTTATGATTCCCTTGAAAGTTAGCTGGAGACCGTCAGATTAAGAGCCATTTTTTCAAAATAATAATAATAATAATTAAAACTCTTACTGGGTGTGTGAAAATATCTTTTGTATCTGAGATCTCAAAGTGATAAAAAACAAACATGTTTTGTCCTGTATGTCTGTGACCCAAATACAGCTCTCAAGCTCCTACTAGTAACTAGGGAAGAGTCTTCTTTTGTGTTGTATTCCTTTCTCACCAGCTCAGGGTGGATAAGACTTTGCCAAATGCTCAACTTTGTCTCAGCCTTTGAATGTCAAAAAGACGTAGCTCAATAAGTGCAAGGTCATTATGGTTGTTTTCTCCCAAAAGCCAGAGAACATGCAATGGCTGAGAGAGAGAGAGAGAGAGAGAGAGAGAGAGAGAAAGAGAGAGAGAGGATTTTCTTTGGCAAGTTTTGTTTTTAGATTCAGATTCCACTCTCCATTTGAGTATTTATCTTTCCTGTGAAAAACAGTGAGAACCTGAATTTTAAAAGACTTTAATTCACAACTCACAGGCAGTTGCTGGAAAATCTCAGGGGCCCTGGCTCAAATAAACTTAGAATTAATAGAAGAAAAGAAGAAGAAGAAGAACAAGAACAAGAAGAACAAGAAGAACAAGAACAAGAACAAGAACAACAAGAAGAAGCTGTATTCTTTTCTAGCTTTTTTCTCCAGAAAACAACTTGTTGTAGGGAGTGTTAGTTAAAAAAACAATTAACTGATGAGAGTATTTAGACTAAGGTAGGCGGTGAGGGAGACAGGAACTATAGCAATCCATAAAGACTTCTTTTAAAAGAACCAAAAGGTGTTAGTTTCAAAAACAGGAAAAATCAAGCATATTTGATTTAATTAATTTTAATGACATAATAATTCTTCAACTCTTCAACCTTCCATGAAGATGGTAAAGAAGACATTATAAAAACAAAACTACATTAAATCTATGTTCTACAAAAGTTGGTCTTTGAATACGTGTGTTTGATATTCTTCCTTGAACCTGCAATATTATTTCCTATATAATATTCAAAACTAGCTGATGCAAAAAGCCAAAAGTCAATCTTATGAGGTTCTAAAATTTCAAACTCTTTACACATCTCTCCCATAGTTTAAGTAGGAAAAATAGTCTAATTGAATAATAATGTAATTCCTTCTGAAAAACCTCTATGACTATTAATTTCACAGCCAATTTTAACACAGGTTGAGTTATTGTATTAAAGTTTATATTTTATGAAACTAGCAAAGACTGAAATATTACAAGGTAGCATATTGAAGTGGTAAGAGTTTCACTAATCATTTGTCAAGCAGAAAGTTTAGTTGGTGTTGTTTAATGAATATTGAGGCATTCAACCAGGATCACACCATGAAGCATAAAAACTGGCTAAGAAAGGATTTAGCAGTACATCATTGTTTTGGTTTGTTTTGTTATCATTCAGTTGCTATTTTTTTTTCTTTATTCTCTAGATATAACATAGCTGTCTAACATCCAGATAGGAAATACTATTTCTTGTTTTTTTTAGGAAAAATATAAATTTTGAATGGATGTCTTCACCTGTTGCACAGCAGTTGAGGCATGAAGATAGCAGCAAGGCAGAGCCAAAAGATAGATTATGGAATTTGTGGAAAAAAAAATAACAATCAAGACACTATTCTTTTAAAAGGTGGTCCAGGGGCACAGTTCGTGAGTTCGAGTCCTGAATCGGGCTCTGTGCTGACAGCTCTGAGCCTGGAGCCTCCTTCCGATTCTGTCTCTTCCTCTCTCCCTATTCCTCCCCTGATTGCACTTTGCCTCTCTCTCTCTTTCTCAAAAATAAATAAACATTTTATATACTATATATATAAAATATACTATATATATAAACATTATATAAATATATATATAATATATATAAATATATATAAACATTATATAAATATATATATGTTTATATATATAAACATTATATAAATTAATATATATAATATATATAAATATATATAAACGTTATATAAATATAAATTAATATAAATATTATTATATTTATATTATTATATTATTATATAATATTATATTATTATAATATTTATAAATTATATAAATATAAATTATATAAATAATATATT